>NC_059206.1:879202-1179202 GCF_020615455.1 Coregonus clupeaformis
TAGATTGGTAAAAAGAAAAGGTAGAAAGGTAGATTGGTAAAAAGAAAAGTGAGGTACACGAGACAGGTAGGTAGGTCCGAGGGGTGTGAGTACGGTGGCACTATGTGACTAATTTATTCAAAATGCTCCTTCTCGGCACGCTGCTTGGTCCTTGTTTGGTGGGATCTTCTGTCACGTTCGTTGAATGACGGGTCAGACCAAGGCGCAGCGTGATATACGTACATGTTTATTGAACTATAAACACACGACAAAATAACAAAGGAAACGAAACGTGAAGTCCTAAGGTAGAACATACAACAAGATCCCACAACTACACAGTGCCAATAGGCTGCCTAAGTATGATCCATAATCAGAGACAACGAGCGACAGCTGCCTCTGATTGGGAACCACACCGGCCAACATAGATCTATACATACTAGAATACAACATAGAAAAAGTACAACAAGGAATATACACACCCTGACTCAACATATAAGCGTCCCCTGAGTCAGGGCGTGACAATTGCAAAATGTGTGTAAAGCAGAAAATGTGTTTAGACTTTTGGAGACTTGAGAAGAGGTTTTGCTCTCTGTGTGTCAGTTTAAATAATTGTGCTGTGCATTTCATTTTAGTGTGTTAGCAATTGGAAAAAACTGTAATAATTTATTAATAACATCTTGTATGTGTCAGCAGTCAGCCACAGTAACGGGTTCCACAATGGTCAGTTTAGTTTACCGATAAACAAAGTGGAATCACTGGATTATAAGAAGGAATTTATTAATACTTTTTTTGAAAATAAACATTGTAGACTTAAGGGTATTTTACAGTACACTTAACAGATAGTGCCCAGGTTTTTTTCCCCCAACACCACTTGCCATCAATTTGTATAGCAGACCCTCATGCCAAATTGAGTCAAAAGCTTTTTTGAAATCAACAAAGCATGAGAGGACTTTGCCTTTGTTTTGGTTTGTTTCTTTGTCAATTAGTGTATGCAGGGTGAATACGTGGTGTGTCGTACGGTAATTTGGTAAAAAGCCAATTTGAAATTTGCTCAGTACATTGTTTTTACTGAGGAAATGTATGAGTCTGCTGTTAATGATAATGCAGATGATTTTTCCAAGGTTGCTGTTGACGCATATCCCACGGTAGTTATTGGGGTCAAATTTGTCTCCACTTTTGTGGATTGGGGTGATCAGTCCTTGGTTCCAAATACTGGGGAATATGCCAGAGCTGAGGATGATGTTAAAGAGTTTGAGTATAGCCAATTGGAATTTGTGGTCTGTATATTTTATCATTTAATTTAGGATACCATCAACCTCACAGGCCTTTTTGGGTTGGAGGGTTTGTATTTTGTCCTGTAGTTCATTCAACATATTTGGAGAATCCAGTGGGTTCTGGTAGTCTTTAATAGTTGATTCTAAGATTTGTATTTCATCATGTATATGTTTTTGCTGTTTGTTCTTTGTTCTTGTTATAGGGCCAAAAAGATTGGAGAAGTGGTTTATCCATACATCTCCATTTTGGATAGATAACTCTTTGTGTTGTTGTTTGTTTAGTGTTTTCCAATTTTCCCAGAAATTGTTAGATTCTATGGATTCTTCAAATACATTTAGCTGATTTCTGACGTGCTGTTCCTTTTTTTTCCGTAGTGTATTTCTGTATTGTTTTAGTGATTCACCATAGTGAAGGCATAGGCTCAGGTTTTCTGGGTCTCTATGTTTTTAGTTGGCTAGGTATCTCCATTTCTTTCTTAGGTTTTTGCATTCTTCATCAAACCATTTGTCATTGTTTTTAAACTGTCTGCTTGACATTTTTACATTTGATAGGGAAGCTGAGAGGTCAAATATACTGTTTAGGTTTTCTGCTGCCAAGTTTACACCTTCACAATTACAGTGAAACATTTAGTCCAGGAAATTGTCTAGAAGGGATTGAATTTGTTGTTGCCTAATAGATTTCCACATGACTTCCTTCCATCTATAGTATTTCTTGATATTATTCAGTTCCTTTGGCTTTGATGCCTCATGATTGAGCATAGCTCTGTTCAAGTAGATTGTGATTTTGCTGTGAAATGATTGGGGTATCCGTGGACTGACTGAGAATGCTCTAAGAGACTCTGGTTTGAGGTCAGTAATAAAGTAGTCCACAGTACTACTGCCAAGACATGAGCTATATGTGTACCTACCCTAGGAGTCCCCTCGAAGCCTGCCATTGACTATGTACATACCCAGCGTCCGACAGAGCTGCAGTAGTTGTGACCCGTTTTTGTTGGTTATGTTGTCATAGTTGTGTCTAGGGGGGCATATGGGGTAGGGAATGCTGTCACCTCCAGGTAGGTGTTTGTCCCCCTGTGTGCTGAGGGTGTCAGGTTCTTGTCCAGTTCTGGCATTTAGGTCGCCACAGACTAGTACATTCCCCTGGGCCTGGAAATAGTTGATCTCCCCCTTTAGGATGGAGAAGCTGTCATCGTTATAGTATGGGGATTCAATTGGGAGGATATAGGTAGCTCACATAAGGAAATGTTTCTCTGTTGAGATCATTTCCTTATTAATTTCTACCCAGATGTAAAAAAAATCATGTTTTTACTAATTTAATAGAGTGGGTTAGGTCTGCTCTATACTAAATTAGCCTACCCCTTGAGTCTCTTCCCTGTTTCACACATGGTAGTTTAGTGGATGGGACTACCAGCTCTCTGTAACCTAGTGGGCAACCAGTTGGTCCATCTCCTTTGTACCATGTTTCTTGTAGGATGACAATATATGTTTTTCCAATTTATTTGATGAAGTCTGGGCTCCTGCTCTTTAGGCCAAAGGCAGATGACCTCAGACCTTGTATATTCGCTGGCTGGAGGAGGGAAGTGAAATGGTGCATCTCCTCTGATCAATAATAATACTCACCTTGAGAGACTCCACAGCCTGTTGGAGCTCCTTCAGCACCTTCTCTCTCTCCTGGACTCTCTGCTGGACCTTCTGCTGACTCATCCCCAGCTGACTCTGTGGAGAAACACTCTTCATTGAGCTATCAAGCTTCATGTGTCCAATAGTTCACTAGTCACCACAGCACACAGTTGATTGAATGATTATAGTTCTTACAGTACATGACATGTATCAGGTGACTGAACGTGGACTCATAAAAGGGCATTCAGAATGATAATTGAGTTTGACTTTAGAAAAAGCTGATCGATTTAGATAATTTATGATGATCATATTTATTCTGCTGTGGGTCGATTTCAATTCAATAACTATGTTTCTTTCTCTCTCTCATTCAAACAGCCTTCCTACTTAATCTTGAAATATAATGTTTATCAGAGAGTCACCAACCAGTTGTTCTGGTCTAACCTGTTTCTCAGTCCTCTCTGCTGCAGCTGACACTGTATCATGGCCTTTATGTTCATCCATCACACACTGAAAACAGATACACTGTTGATCGGTACGACAGTAAACCTCCAGCAGTTTGTCATGATGAGAACAGATCTTCTCCTGTAGTTGTGTGGTGGCTTTGACCAGCTTGTGCTTCTTGAAACCAGGAGATTCATAGTGAGGTTGGAGGTGAGTCTCACAGTAAGACACCAGACACACCAGACAGGACATGTGGGCTTTCTGCTTTCTGGTCCCAGTGCAGAAATCACACACCACATCTCCAGGTCCAGCATAGCACAGAGCAGGGGGAGCAGCCTGGAGTCCTGTCTTCTTCAGTTTCTCCACCACCTCAGCCAACATGTTATTTTTCCTCAGAGTAGGCCTTGGAGTGAAGGTCTGCTTGCACTGAGGACAGCTGTAGATGCCCTGATAATCCTGATCCCAGTAGCCCTCAATAAAGCTTCTACAGTAACTGTGTCCACAAGGAATAGCCGGCTCCTTCAGTAGATCCAGACAAACAGAACAACAGAACTGGTCCTGGTCCAGCAGAACTCCCTGCTGAGCCATTTGGACTATTGTTGTTCACACTCACACAGACAGACGATAGAAAGACAGATCAGTTTTCTTTCCTCCAGAAGATAGTTTGTGGGAGGGGGAGGGACTTCCTGGTTCTGCTAGATGGAGTTAGAGAGAGGGAGGAAGGGGGAGAGAGAGAGAGAAATATAACGAGAGAGGGAGAAAGTGTGTGTGTGTGTGTGTGTGTTTGTGTGTGTGTGTGTGTGTGTCTGTGTGTCTGTGAGTCTGTGTGTCTGTGTGCGTGTGCGTCTGTGTCTGTGTCTGTGTCTGCTCTCAAACATTAGAACAACACCAACATCTGTTTACGGAGAGCAATAAAAATACTGTCTCAGTGCCTGCGTTATAATCTGTATTATTGTTCTTTTTCGAGATCTAAATATAAGGCATAATCGTTCTTTGTTTGAGATAATGTGATGTTCTTTTCTGGTCTGGGTTTATAGGCAAAAGTGGAAAACAACTCATTATTCATTCTAAACGCACAGAGTAAAACAGTCCATGAAATGCAGATTGCATTAATCATTAATCACACAAACACACACACACACACCCACACATATGCGCACACACGGACACACACACACACACACACATGCACGCACACACATGCACACACACACACACACACACACACACACACACACACACACACACACACACACACAAATGACTTCTCCTGGGGTTGGAGACAGAGGGAATCGTCCAGGTTGTTCCTCTCTGTCTTTCTTTCTCCTTCAGTTTCTAATCCTCTATCTCTTTTAACTATTTCATACTCCCACAGTCTCAATATCAGCCTCTCAGTCTGTCTGCACTCTCTCACCCTCTCTCTCTCTCTCTCTCTCTCTCTTCCTATCAGTCTGTATCTCTTTGTCTCTATCTCTCCTTACCTCTTTGCAGTTCTCTCTCCTGGTGTTTGAACAGACAGTATATGACAGAGAGCAGACCTAAACTATTAACTAGAGATTTAATCTGTCAGGATTGTCTTTTCCTCTTCTCCCCACAGGCAACAGGAAAGGCCTACTGCTTATGCCATGCTGCCAGACTCAACAATTACATTCTCATTCAGCTCGGTCTGGATTTTCTGTTTAATCAGTACCAAATTGCACCTGAACCTGTCAAGCAAATACCATCCTTCTCAGGCTTTTACAAGAGGCCAAACCTACAGAACCACAACCGCTGTCACAGAGGACTGGGATGGAATCAAAGATGTGTCCTTTTGGGGTGACCTTGTGAACCTCTGCCAAGAGTGTGCAAAGCTGTCATCAAGGCAAAGGGTGGCTATTTGAAAAATCTCAACTATAAAATATACTTTGATTTGTTTTAAAAAATGTTGGTTACTACATGATTCCATATGTGTTATTTCATAGTTTTGATGTCTTCACAATTATTATATAATGTAAAAAATAGCAAAAATAAAGAATAACCCTTGAATGAGTAGGTGTGTCCAAACTTTTGACTGGTACTGTATATTATGGATTTTATCCCTGAGAGGCTTCCTTCCTCTAGAATCATCTGAATATAGAAGCTTATCAAGAGGAAGGTGTTGCCCTCTTTCCTGAATTTATATTACGGTAATGAAATATTTCTAAAACATTCCAGGGGGGAATTATTTGGACATGACTTATGAAGTATATGTGTATAGAGAGAGAGGTTATACCATCTCCCTAGTCCTTATCATTTTGATTTATACATTCCTAGATCAGGGCTAGTCTTTGAGCATGGTCAAACTTAGACCGACAGAACAGCTTTTGGGTTGAGGTAATAAGGCCTTGAAACCTTGAAATCTTATCAAACGTTTTCTGGATGTTTAGATGTTCCCATGGCCGCCTGCTTCTCATCTTACTCTCACACACACTTCTACAGTAAACACACAACACACACACACTGATGCTCACTCCTACACACACAACCCACAAACACACACACACTGATGCTCACACCTACACACACACAACCCACAAACACACAAAAGCACTGAAGCTCATGGACCATATTGAACTAATAAATATTTCAGAAAATCATTCCAGCACACCTACTGTGTGAGCTGTGTGTTGAGCAAGACTCACACAAATGCACACATTCATGCATATTATGTTACGGGAATTTAGCAACCCTAACTGCGCCAAATCACTGATTTCTACATGTCAAATCAAATCAATCAAATCAAAATGTATTTGACACATGCACCAAATACAACAGGTGTAAACGCTTCCGTGAAATGCTTACTTACAAGCCCTTTCTCAACAATGCAGAACTAAAAAGTAAGGAAAACAAATACCGTTTTTTACAATCACTTTGGCACTAATTTCAGAACCTTGACGTCATTTTTCAAAACTCTAGACACAAAACTCAAAACGGTCATCACTTGTAACACAGGCTGCCCAATGTTCAAAACATTGCATTGTGCATTCATATCTTTAAAGAAATCTTGCACTTGCACAATCATTGGTTCAAAAATATTGTGAAATACCAATGAAACGTTAATTTAGATCACCCTCACACAAGCAACCGATAGTTTCACTGTGTCATTGTTTGTACAATCATTAAATATTGTAGTACAAAATAGGTGATACATGTTTCATTATGGTACTACATGTAAATACATCCCTGTAAAAGTATTGAAGTAGTAGAGAGAATACTACAGACACAGTGGAATCATTGAACAAAATCTGAAATATATTGATGAAAAACAATACAGTACTGTAAAACATCAAATGCAGTGTTCCTCATCTTGCTTGCTTGTACTGTAAAAAGCAAAACATAGGAGTGATTACTGTACTTCTACATTTTCATCAACTCTGTCTTGTGGATTTGGCCACAGATTCTCATCTACATCACAATGGATGTTTTCATTAGCCAAACATCTTGGAAAAAACCTTCGGGCATGGCGAATCCAGGCCTGACACTGGTCTGCCGTGATGTCATTGCGTCATCCATGGCCTGGAGAAGAGTGACTTGTTCCTGAGGGCGCCTATCATAAACCTTCCATCTCCATGTGGAGAAAAATTCCTCAATCGGGTTAAGGAAAGGAGAGTATGGGGGTAAATACAGGGTGGTAAATTGTGCATGGGCCTGAAACCATGCTTGCGCCATATGAGCATGGTGGAACCTGACATTATCCCACACAATGACATAGGTCACGCCATCAGCTCTACAGACCTGATCGAGCTCATCAAGGAAGGTTACAAGGAGAGCTGTATTATATGATCCAATACGAGGTCTGCGTCCCACCACACCATCTTCTGATATAGCCGCACACATGGTAATGTTGGCCCCACGTTGTTCAGGTACTTGGATGGTTGCCCGCTGGCCAATGATATTCCGACCTCTCCTCCTTGTCTTGGCCAGGTTAAAGCCTGCCTCTTCCAAATATATGAATTTGTGATGGTTGTCATCAGCATCCAGCTCCATCACCCTCTAAAAATACATTTTGGAAAGAGATTTACTGATTACTGTCCAATGTAGAATTATTAGGGAATTTTATTACAACAGCCATCTTGAAACTGAACATACCTGAACATACTCAGTCCTCATTTGCTTCACTCTGTCTGCATTTCTTTCAAAAGGCACACGGTATAGTTGTTTTAAAGACACCTGGTGCCTTTTCAGCATGCGTGCAATAGTCGGCAAACTTATGGATTCCACATTGTTAAACATGTCTTCATTGTCCAAGATATGCTGCCGAATTTCTGTAAGGCGAATATCATTTCTGGCCCGAACCAAATCGACCACAGCCTGCTGTTGTTGGTCAGTCAGAATTTTGCCTCTGCCTCCCCTATTTGGCCTAGTCTCAATTCTACAGGGAACATTACAGTAAGAAGACACTTGGTCACGTCACCTACTCTGTGATACACATTGGTATGCAGTTATTTGACAATTGAGAGTAGCATAATATTTAGTGCATGCTGACGACTTACCGGTTCTCATTGTGGAAAGTTCTGATTATTGAGGCCACGGTTTACCTTCTGAGGTTTGGTTGTGTCATTGTAGCCGCCTCAGTCATTGTCATGCCATGATTTATGACATGGTCTACAACTATTGCTCGGATTTCATTGGACACTCTTTGCTGTTGCTGCCGCTGTCTTGGTCCGTGGCCTTGTCCTCTACCACGTTCCCCCAAACCTCTCAAACGAGGCCCACGACCACCTCTCAGAAGGGGTGCTTGTCCCCTGACATTCCTTTGACCAACACGTCTTCCTCGTCTTCCTCCCACCACTGCTTGACCTCTATTGTGACCTGGATCACCTGCCGGCTCCATGTTACAGTACGTATCGCTATGTTGTTGCAAGTGGATCCCAATCAATTCTTTATATACTCGTTCCACAATGTGAACTCAATCATCAGTAACGAGTTGGCAGAATTGGACAAGCAATTACAAGGGCCTGCATCCATACAGTGCAGTACTGTCAATACTGTAAATAGTCTGAAAAGGTGGTACATGGGACCATAGAAACGGTGTCTGATAAAGAATGATGATTAAATATTACATCCATAGATAATGTAGTCTAATTGGTTCACTCTCCACGCTAATTGGTGACAATGAATCTCGTTATCTTGAAACTTTCATGATCTAAACATGGAATGTTGTTTGTCTGTTTCCATACAACTATGCATAAAGAGTAATGCAACAGTTACTTATCATTTTGAGCAGTTGTATCAATTGATAGTTGGATAATTGTAATGAAATGAATAGACACTCATCTGAAATGTAATGTGTGAATTGCCTTTTGAAATAGTAGTACTTTGATGTTAAGTTGTGTAATTTTGAATAGGTGATTTTTGTTAAATGAACAAATGATCATAGTTGTATGTGTATTGTATCCAAGCAATTGAAAAAAGTGTTAGAGTTTTGAAAAATGTGCATTTTGATCATTGGTTGTGAGTTTTGTGTCTAGAGTTTTGAAAAATGACGTCAAGGTTCTGAAATTAGTGCCAAACTGATTGTACAAAACTGTTAGAAATAGACATAAAATAAAATAGACATAAAATAAAATAGACATAAAATAAAATAGTAACACATTAAAACAATTATAACAAGGCTATATAGTGTACAAGGAGTAGCGGTACTGTCACGGTTTCGGCCGAGGCTGCCTCTCTCCCTTGTTCGGGCAGGCTTCGGCGTTCGTCGTCTCCGGAATTCTAGCTGCCACCGCTAGATGTTTCATGTTCGTTTGCTTTTGTCTGTTTGTTTACACACCTGTTTCTGTTTTGACGTAATTAGTGTCCTATAAGTTTCTCGTTGTGTTTGTCTAGTGTTGTGTGTGATTGTTTCCGTCAGTGTTGTGTTTTGCTCGGTTGAGCGTATTGTCTCCACTGTGCTGGAGCTTATTTTTGCACTTGTGTGTGCACCGTTACATTTTGTCGCACCTGTTAGTGCGCATTTACCTTTCGCCTTCGTGCGGGTTTTGCTGTCGGGCTTAGTTGTCCTGTTGCCTGTGTTGGGCCAGTAATACAGCTTTTGGAACATTCAGTCTGCGTCCTGCGTTTGATTCCTACACTACACCTACAACACGCCCTGACAGAATCACACACCACAACAATGGAATCAGCAGGAGCCGAAGCAGCCCAGACGAGACTGGAAGCCCAGGTTCGGGACCAGCAAGAGCAGCTCCTGCAGATGGGGACCGCCCTGCAGGAGGTGATTACCACACTCCGAGGCTGGGGTTCACCTCCACCGCCGCCCGCCCTGCCAGCACCATCGGCCAGCCCGCCCATTCCAGCGCCGGAACCTCGAGGAGTCCGACTATCTCTCCCGAGGGCCTACGACGGGACCGCGGCTGGGTGTCAGGGATTCCTGCTCCAGGTAGAGCTATACCTGGCCACAGTGCACCCGGCACCTTCAGGGCATGAGAGCGTGTCCGCCCTG
Source organism: Coregonus clupeaformis (assembly GCF_020615455.1). Classification (NCBI taxonomy): domain Eukaryota; kingdom Metazoa; phylum Chordata; class Actinopteri; order Salmoniformes; family Salmonidae; genus Coregonus; species Coregonus clupeaformis. Next base: position 888,977 of record NC_059206.1, read on the forward strand.
ATCTCCTGCCTGGCCGGAAAAGCGTTGGAGTGGGCCAACGCGGAGTGGAGGAAGATCGACGCCACGACGATTACGTACACCGAGTTCTCCCGCCGCTTCAGGGCGGTGTTTGACCATCCCCCGGAGGGGAAAGCGGCGGGGAGCGTCTGGTCTTCCTCCGGCAGGGGAGGAGAAGTGCCCAGGAATTCGCGCTCGAATTCCGTACTCTAGCGGCAGATGCAGGGTGGAATGATCGGGCCCTCATCGATCTATACCGATGCAGCCTACGAGAGGACGTCCGTCGGGAGCTGGCTTGTAGGGACACCAGCCTCACTTTCGACCAGCTGGTTGATATGTCCATCAGGCTGGATACCTTGCTGGCTACCCGCGGGACGTCCTGCGGAGGGTCCGTCCATTCCACCCTCCAGCGTCTCCGAGCCTTGTCCTATGGAGCTCGGGGCGCTGGCGCTAGAGAGAGGAGGAGTCGGCAGGCTAGGGGGTCCATCCACTGCACCAACTGTGGTCGGGGGAGGACACACCGCGGCTAGGTGCTGGGGATGGCCTCCTAGGGGAGATGACGACAGGTCCCGCACTGGGGATTCCCTCCAGGTGAGTAGGCGCCCCACTCACCCAGAGCTCACTGTTGCCCATTTTTGTATGCCTGTACGTTTTCCACAGGTAGCACCTCATTCCCAGCATAAGGCGCTGGTAGATTCAGGCGCAGCTGGGAATTTTATTGATAAAAAGTTTTGTTTAGCGTTAGGGATTCCCCTCATTCCTGTTGATGTTCCTTTTCCCGTTCACGCCCTAGATAGTCGTCCGTTGGGTACGGGCTTAATCAGGGAGGTCACGGCGCCACTTAGGATGTGTGTGCGCAGGGGGATCATCAGGAGATGATTCAGCTGTTCCTGATTGACTCTCCTGCGTATCCGGTGGTGCTGGGCATGCCCTGGTTGAGTACCCATAACCCAGCGATTTCGTGGCAGGAGAGGGCTCTGATGGAGTGGTCTGCTCAGTGTGTGGGTAGGTGTTTGGGCGTTTCCGTAGGGGCTACCTCGGTGGAGAGTCCAAACCAGGTGCCCGCATTGCACGTTCCACCTGAGTATGGGGATTTGGCTATTGCGTTTAGTAAGGCGAGGGCGACGCGGTTGCCACCCCATAGGCAGGGGGATTGTGCGATAAACCTCCAGGCAGGAGCTGCGCTCCCACGGAGCCATGTGTATCCTCTGTCTCAGGAGGAGAAGAAAGCTATGGAGATTTACATAGACGAATCGCTGAGACAAGGATACATACGGCCGTCCACTTCCCCGCGTCATCGAGTTTCTTTTCGTGAAGAAAAAGGATGGTGGTTTGCGTCCGTGCATCGATTACCGTGGTCTCAATCAGATTACGGTGAAGTATAGTTATCCACTCCCGCTGATTGCGACCATGACTGAGTCGTTGCATGGGGCGCGTTTCTTCACGAAATTAGATCTCAGGAGCGCGTACAACTTGGTGCGCATCAGGGAGGGTGATGAATGGAAAACAGCCTTTAGTACCACCTCGGGCCATTACGAGTATCTGGTCATGCCATACGGGTTGATGAACGCTCCATCAGTTTTCCAATCATTTGTGGATGAGATCTTCAGGGACATGCAGGGGCAGGGGGTGGTGGTGTACATTGATGACATTCTCGTGTACTCACCTACCCGTGTCGAGCATGTGGCCCTGGTGCGCAGGGTGTTGCGGAGGCTGGTGGAGCACGACCTGTATGTGAAGGCAGAGAAGTGTCTGTTTTTCCAGGAGTCGGTCTCCTTTTTGGGTTATCAGTTGTCTGCGTCAGGGGTGAAGATGGAGGTAGACCGGGTGTCGGCCGTGCGTAATTGGCAAACACCAACCACTGTGAAGGAGGTGCAGCAGTTTTTGGGGTTTGCAAATTACTACAGGAGGTTTATCCGGGGTTTTGGACAGGTGGCAGCTCCCATCACGTCTCTGTTGAAGGGGGGTCCGGTGCGTCTGCAGTGGTCGGCCGAGGCGGACAGGGCGTTTGGGAGGCTGAAGGACCTGTTTACCTCGGCCCCGGTGCTGGCGCATCCGGATCCCTCTTTGCCGTTCCAAGTAGAGGTGGACGCGTCGGAGGCCGGTTTAGGAGCCGTGCTTTCACAACGGTCTGGCGCGCCACCTAAACTCCGCCCCTGTGCTTTTTATTCTAAGAAGCTCCAGTCCGGCGGAGCGGAACTATGACGTAGGGGACAGGGAGCTGTTAGCCGTGGTACAGGCTCTAAAGGTGTGGAGGCACTGGCTTGAGGGGGCTCAACACCCTTTCCTCATTTTGACGGACCACCGTAACCTGGAGTACATCCGGGCGGCGAGGAGGCTGAACCCTCGCCAGGCAAGATGGAGTATGTTCTTGACCAGGTTTACTTTTAAGATCACGTACATCCCTGGGTCACAGAATGGCAAGGCAGATGCGCTGTCTCGGCGGTATGACGCGGAGGAGAGGTCCGTGGAGCCCACTCCCATACTGCCTGAGTCGTGTCTGGTGGCACCGGTAGTGTGGGAGGTCGATGCTGAACTCGAGCGGGCGTTACGCACCGACCCTAGTCCACCACAGTGCCCGGAGGGTCGGAAGTACGTTCCGCTCGAGGTTCGGGATCGATTGATCTATTGGGCTCACACGTCACCCTCCTCTGGACATCCGGGTATCGGCCGGACAGTGCACTGTCTTAGTGCCAAGTACTGGTGGCCCACGTTGGCAAGGGATGTGAGGGTTTATGTTTCCTCCTGCTCGGTGTGCGCCCAGTGTAAGGCGCCTAGACATCTACCTAGGGGTAAGTTGCTACCCCTGCCCGTTCCACAACGGCCATGGTCCCACCTATCGGTGGACTTTATAACAGACCTTCCCCTCTCCCAAGGGAATACTACCATCCTGGTCGTTGTGGACCGGTTCTCTAAGGCCTGTCGTTTGCTCCCCATGCCGGGTCTTCCTACGGCCCTGCAAACTGCCGAGGCACTGTTTACCCATGTGTTCCGGCACTACGGGGTACCCGAGGACATTGTGGCTGATCGGGGTCCCCAATTCACCTCCAGAGTCTGGAGAGCGTTTATGGAGCGGTTGGGGGTCTCGGTGAGCCTCACCTCGGGTTACCACCCGGAGAGCAATGGGCAGGTGGAACGCGTAAACCAGGATGTGGGTAGGTTTCTCAGAACATACTGCCAGGACCGGCCGGAGGAGTGGTCAAGGTACGTTCCCTGGGCCGAGATGGCCCAGAATTCCCTACGCCATTCCTCCACTAACCTAACTCCATTTCAATGTGTGTTAGGTTACCAGCCGGTTCTGGCACCCTGGCAGCAGAGCCAGATCGAGGCTCCTGCGGTGGATGAGTTGGCGCGGCGCTCGGAGGAGACTTGGAACGCTGCACACGTCCACCTGCAGCGGGCCCTCCGACGTCAGAAGGCGAGCGCTGATCTCCACCGCAGTGAGGCACCGGTGTACGCACCTGGTGATCGAGTCTGGCTCTCTACCAGAAACCTGCCCCTCCGCCTGCCCTGTCGGAAACTGGGTCGGCGGTTTGTAGGGCCATTTAAAGTCCTGAGAAGGTTGAACGAGGTATGTTATAGATTACAGCTACCTGTGGAGTATAAGTGTATTAACCCCTCGTTCCATGTGTCCCTTCTCAGGCCGGTGGTAGCGGGCCCACTCCAAGAAGATGAGATCTTGGAGACTCCTCCGCCCCTGTTGGACATCGAGGGGCACCGGCGTACTCCGTGAGATCCATCTTGGATTCGAGACGTCGGATGGGGGGTCTCCAGTATCTAGTGGAGTGGGAGGGGTACGGTCCGGAGGAGCGGTGCTGGGTGCCGAGGAGAGACGTGTTGGACCCGTCGCTCCTGACGGAGTTCCATCGGAGGCATCCGACGCGCCCTGCGCCGCGTCCCCCTGGTCGTCCCCGAGGCCGGAGTCGGCGCACGTCTGGAGCCGCGCGTCAAGGGGGGGGTACTGTCACGGTTTCGGCCGAGGCTGCCTCTCTCCCTTGTTCGGGCAGGCTTCGGCGTTCGTCGTCTCCGGAATTCTAGCTGCCACCGCTAGATGTTTCATGTTCGTTTGCTTTTGTCTGTTTGTTTACACACCTGTTTCTGTTTTGACGTAATTAGTGTCCTATAAGTTTCTCGTTGTGTTTGTCTAGTGTTGTGTGTGATTGTTTCCGTCAGTGTTGTGTTTTGCTCGGTTGAGCGTATTGTCTCCACTGTGCTGGAGCTTATTTTTGCACTTGTGTGTGCACCGTTACATTTTGTCGCACCTGTTAGTGCGCATTTACCTTTCGCCTTCGTGCGGGTTTTGCTGTCGGGTTTAGTTGTCCTGTTGCCTGTGTTGGGCCAGTAATACAGCTTTTGGAACATTCAGTCTGCGTCCTGCGTTTGATTCCTACACTACACCTACAACACGCCCTGACAGGTACTGAGTCAATGTGTAGGGGTACGAGGTAGTGGAGGTAGTGGAGGTAATATGTATACGTAGGTAGGGGTAAAAGTGATCAGGCAACTAGGATAGATAATAAACAGAGTATCTGAAGCGTATGTGAAGAGTGTGAAAGAGTGTTTATGTGTGATTGTGTGTGTGGCACCAGTATGCATGTGTGTGTGTGTGTTTTGTGTGTGAGCGTAAGTAGTGTGTGAGTGTGTGTCTGAGTGTGTGTTGAATGTGTGTCTGAGTGTGTGTGTGTGTGTGCATGTGCGTGTGTGTGTGTGTGTGTTGGAGTGTCAGTGTAGTATGTGTGAGTGTGTGGGTAGAGTCCAGTGAACATGCATTAAACTAGTGCAAGAATGTCAGTAAAAAAAAGAAAAAAGGGTTTAAATGCAAGCAGGCTTGGGGGTAGAAACTGTTCAGGAGCCTTTTGGTCCCAGACTTGGCACTCAGGTACCGTTTGTTGTGCGGTAGCAGATAGAACAGTCTATGCTGAGGAGATCGCAGGGCACGAGCACAGAATCACTCAGCTGTAACCCCCAAGGCTCTAACACACACACACACACACACACACACACTCACACACACACACACACACACACACACACACACTCCTGGCAGGGTGTGAAGGAGTCAGGCTGAGGCTGACAGATTGGGAGGGCGGAAGCATCGCTGCAGGGGTCTCTTCTCTTCACAGGAGAAGTGTGAAGGCTTTTGACCAGAAATGGAATAAGAATACCGAAGTCCCCAAATCCCAAGTCCCAAGTCCCAATCCTCTCACTTCTTCCTCTCCCTCCCTCCTCTCTCTTCTTCCTCTCTCTTCTTCCTCTCCCTCACTCCTCTCTCTTCTTCCTCTCTTCTTCCTCTCCCTCCCTCCCTCCTCTCTCTTCTTCCTCTCCCTCCCTCCTCTCTCTTCTCCCTCCCTCCCTCCCTCCCTCCCTCCCTCCCTCCCCCTCCCTCCCTCCTCTCTCTTCTTCCTCCCCTCTCTCTTCTTCCTCTCCCTTCTTCCTCTTCTGTCTCTCTCTCTACCCTCCCTCCCCCTCTCCACCCAGACCACTCCAGATCCACTTTCAGGGTTTTTAGCAAGCAAAACACCATGGCTGCAAACATCTGTAACCATTATACAGACACAGACACGCTCTCTCTCTCTCTCTCTCTCTCTCTCTCTCTCTCTCTCTCTCTCTCTCTCTCTCTCTCTCTCTCTCTCTCTCTCTCTCTCTCTCTCTCTCTCTCTCTCTCTCTCTCTCTCTCTCTCTCTCTCTCTCTCTCTCTCTCTCTCTCTCTGTTCTCAATTAAATTAAATTCAATGGGCTTTATTGGCAACGGAAACACATGTTTACATACCAAAGCAAGTGAAATAGATCTCTCTCTCTGCGGATAGCTCTGGAGGAAGCAGCAAAAGGAGATGTTTTGTGATGGTTGAGCTGGATCATAATGATAAGCATTTCACTGCACCATGAGAGAGAGAGAGAGAGAGAGAGAGAGAGAGAGAGAGAGAGAGAGAGAGAGAGAGAGAGAGAGAGAGAGAGAGAGAGAGAGAGAGAGAGAGAGAGAGAGAGAGAGAGAGAGAGAGAGAGAGAGAGAGAGAGAGAGAGAGAAAGAAGGGAAACGGAAACATAGAGACTGGAATAGGTACAGAGACAAACAGAGGGATAGGAATTGAGGGGGAAAAAAGGGAGGGAGGGAGGGAGGGAGGGGGGAGGGGTGTGGAAATGAAAGAGAGGGAAAAAGGGCCTGTGTGTGTGTGTGAGTGTGTGTATGTGAGTGTGTTTGTTTTTGCATGTGTGTGTGTTTTCTCATGTCGTGTGTGTGTGAGAACTTATTCATATTTATCATCTTGGATCACAGCTATCTCCCAATTGTTTTTTTCTTCACAGATGCAGACACACAGGATATAGTGGGAAATCACACTCAGTCACATTGACCACGGTGGATAAGAGGAGAGTTTGCAAGAGAGAGAGAGTGAGGACATGATAGAGGGAGAGAAAGAGGTAGAAATTGAGAGAGAGAAAGACAGAGAGAGAGATTGAGAGAGAGTGAAAAGAGAGAGAGAGCTCTTGGCTGGAGGGATGGTGTTCTCTCCATCTGGAGCTAGTCCGTCAGTGTTAATTTGTTCTCCAGAGAGCCCTTCTATCCCTCCATCCAACCCACCTTCTGGGCAAATAGACATCTCATTTGTTTTTGGAGAGACACCAGCTATCACACATACACACACACACACACACACACATACAGTTTGTCCCAGTGACATAGCTGTGCCATGTCCAGGCCGTAGGACTTTAATAAACATGCCGTACTTAATCAGATTACAGCTGTAAAGCTATAAAGCTACTCTATATATACAAAAGTATGTGGACACCCCTTCAAATTAGTGGATTCGGCTATGTCAGCCACACCCATTGCTGACAGTTGTATAAAATCGAGCATCGATCTCCATAGACAAACACTGGCAGTAGAATGGCCTTACTGAAGAACTCAGTGACTTTCAACATGGCACTGTCATAGGATGCCACCTTTCCAACAAGTCAGTTCGTCAAATTTCTGCCCTGTTAGAGCTGCCCCCTTGCAGAGCAAGGGAAACAACTACTTCAAGGTCTCAGAGCGAGTGATGTCACCGATTGAAACGCTACTACTAGCGCACACCGCTAACTAGCTAGCCATTTCACACTGGTTACACTCGCTTTGTGCACAGGGGCATGCACAAAGCGAGGTCCATACAGAAATGTTTTTTCGAGATTGGTGTGGAAGAATTTGACTGGCCTGCACAGAGCCCTGACCTCAACCCCATCGAACACCTTTGGGATGAATTGGAACGCCGACTGCGAGCCAGGCCTAATTGCCCAACATCAGTGCCCGCCCTCACTAATGCTCTTGTGGCTGAATGGAAGCAAGTCCACACAGCAATGTTCCAACATCTAGTGGAAAGCCTTCCCAGAAGAGTGAAGGCTGTTATAGCAGCAAAGGCTGGACCAACTCCATATTTATGCCCATGATTTTGGAATCAATCAAGCAATCAATCAATCAATCAAATTGTATTAATAAAGCCCTTTTTTTACATCAGCAGATGTCACAAAGTGCTATACAGAAATTAGATGTTTGATGAGCAGGTGTCCACATACTTTTGGTAATGCAGTGTATAACACACACACACGCACTGTAACATGATAACACCCTAAACGGACTACCCTGTTCACTCATCCCTGTCCTCTGATTGGTTATCAGCAACTGCAACATCAGAGATACAAAATGGCAGAGACCTCGACATTTAAAGTGGAACTGACAGCGTTTCAAATACTTTGCAGATATGAAACAAACAGACAATCATAATATCAGTCCAAAATATCAAATTCCTAGTTCATGCTACAAAACCAACTTCATAAGAGGTTTTAAAAATAGGTTATATTTGACTCAAAATTCCATGACGTACAGTAAGACATTGTTGGCAGAATAGATGGATGCAGTTCAATGCATGATTAATATAATTTACCAAAATATTGCTATCAGGTTGTAAATCACATGGTACATTGTTTGCTGCCTCCACCCATTCGGGATGCACTGTTTCAGTTTCAATTACTCAATATTTTGAACAAAAACATGTGACTGTAACTAAGGCTGGGAATGTCAATACAATCAACCTAGCAAGGGCAATGATCACAAGTCAGTCATAACGTGGCTAATAGGCTAGCGTACGTGTCAAACACAAGGCCTGCGGGCCGAATGGGACGTACAAGCGAGTCAACAGTTGAGTCATCTACTTTATGAAATTACAGCCTGATGCATTGGTGAATTCAACTTCAATTGTGCTGCTTTCGTTTGTCCCTTGTACAGCTCCGTTTACAACGCGCAGAGGAGGAAAAGTGTACAGACACATGCCACAGTACTAGCTAGGCTACTAAAATGTTGCAGTCTGGCCTCAGTTTTTAAAGCTTGACAATGAATAACCCACCAAAAAATTAATGCAACAAAACACTATGCAAAGGAGAAACAATTAGGCCTATTACAGCAACATTAGAGAAGTAGCCTAGGCTGGCTACTCAACTACAAGACATTTTTTATGCACCATACAGCAATGCTGCATTCAACTGCACCGGTGATCCATGCAGTGCAAAAAAATATAAAACATGTTTTAAGTTTAAATGTTACAACAACATATAGCTACATTTTTGTTATTTGAAGTTATTCAATGCTATTTGATTAGGGTCGCAGCAGAATATGCACTTATGCAAGCATAGCAGCAAAGGCTGGACAAATATTATTTATCTCTTCTTTTGTTTTAAAATGTTAAAATGCTATATACAGTATCCTATGTACATATGTGGACATTATAAATGGCTATATTTTTTCTAATAAAACAATGGCCAGTTTGGGTCGCAGTTGCACGTTTTTTTTGTAAAAACAAATGGGCTATCTCTGGACCGCGAATTCATTGTGTTTTTTCAATACGGCCCATGCACTGATTGAGTTTGACACCGCTGGTCTAGCGTATCTATTTATGTACTGTAGTAGCGCACCGTTCTGTGTAGACTCCGGTCTTGGACGAAACAGATGTTTTTATTCGGTTTTATTTCCTGCAGTGTCTATTAATTGTCCAAACGCACTGCCATTTTCCCTCTCTATATTGCTATACAATTTTCACAAATGCCTTAGTATATGTCATTCCCAAACATTCAATGAAGTCATATTCTTCCTGGGAGTTTATATGAACAGATTTGAATAAGATTTCATGTTACTAAAACACTGTCATTTCCACTTTAAGAGAGAGAGAGAGAGAGAGAGAGAGAGAGAGAGAGAGAGAGAGAGAGAGAGAGAGAGAGAGAGAGAGAGAGAGAGAGAGAGAGAGGGAGAGAGAGAGAACAGGACACACACACTCACAAGGTTATGCAGAAACACTCTCACACACACACACACTGGTCTCTTCCTTAGCAGCAAGTAATCACATGCCTCGTTTAATCACACTGAGAAAATTTATCACTCTGATTAAATATTTGGGGCTTGTGACTCACTGTGTGTGTGTGTGTTTCTGTGTGTGTGTATGTGTGTGTGTGTGTGTGTGTGTGTGTGTGTGTGTGTGTGTGTGTGTGTGTGTGTGTGTGCGTGCGTGCGTGTGTGTGTGTGTGTGCATGCGTGTGTGTGTGTGTGTGTGTGTGTGTGTGTGTGTGTGTGTGTGTGTGTGTGTGTGCATGCGTGTGAGAGAGAGAGATCAAGAAAAAGAAAGAGAGAGAAAGAGAGAGTCCCCAACATAAGGCAGACTCATTCCCTTGAGTACAACTTATTCACACTAAGCCACTATGGTGTAGGGAATCCTGGCTAGGAGCTACACAGCCCTCATGAATACCAAGTGAATATGATTTTACCTCTCCTCTGGTCTCTCCTGCTGGCTCCACAGCTCTCATGTTTCTGTAAACACTTTGCCTTAACTGGCCAAATACATCTGCTGGGGGAGAGGGACTGAAATGGAGAACAAAACACCTAACACCATAGGCGGTGTGTCCAGTAGGCTTCCTCTAAAGTAAATTCCATTGAACTTGCCAAAATTATATATTTACTTATGTCTATACAAAAGTAAATAAAATCCTTCAAAGCACTACACCATAGAGCATGATTTAGCCACAGAGGGTCATTAGCTTCTTTCATTTATTTTGCTGTGGATTGTTTTAAATCACAAGGCCAGTGCATAAGCTACAGTTGGCAAGTGCGTAATTTGGGCAGCGCACGCAGCATATCAAATAGCTGATTGTTGATTTGTGGCTGTTAGTGAAAAGCATCTAAAATAGGCCTAGGCATATCACAATATTTCAAAATACAATCGCTGGAAAAACACAAAAGAAAAACCTCTAACCTGTCTTTAGTTAGACTCACAACAGGCTATTGAGCTAACAGTAGCCTATCTTATTGCCACTACAGCGGATGGGCTATATCTCCAGGTGAGTGTGCAGTTTGTCAGTGTCAGCAGAGTAGCCTACCCCCTGTAATTTTTGTGGAATTAAAGATGTTGCTATTGTCTCCAGTCACGGCGAGTAAAGTGTCATAGAATTGCATGACATTTGTTTATATAAGGTCATTTCCTCAGATCCTCTAGCTGGGGCTGAGCTCTGGATGTGTGCAAAGAAAATAGAAGAAAAGCAGAACAGTCTTTTTTGAGAATAGTGAGTCATTTATATTATTTTCATAACTTATGACTATCCAATCTACTCATCACATTAGGAATAGTAGGCTATCTGCAAATGCATACTTTATTATAAAGGTGATTTTTTCATTTTTTGCTTCCCCTAACTTTAAGCTCACATGCCGTCTATGCCTAACACAAACCCTGCAGCACAGGGTCTAATTTGGTGTGCGTGTGGGAGGGCCATTAGTGTTGCTAAATGGAAACTAATGCTTCCTGTTGGAATCCTCCCTACTACATTATATTTCTCATATTACTTTATTTCCTCCCATTAACACAGCACATCAGCACAATTAGAGAGGCAGAGTAAATGAGGACTATGAATCTTAGATGGTCCAATTCCTGTGGTAAACACTTCAAAGCCTCTGTCTTGCTCAGCTGCTCCTGCTCTGCTCTACTGAGGTGGTTTTATCTAACGCCACTGCAGCGGAGCAACACATACTCCTCTTTCTCTCTCCTCAGCCTTTCTGCCTCTTTTCTCTTTTCATCTTTTTCTCTCTCTCTCCTTTCTTGCTTCCTTCTTTCGACAGGCCTGTGGAATACCTTGTTCGATACCCGTTTGATACCTGCAAGTCAGTGGGATTCACATCTGCACTGTGACACAGACATTCATAGCTATCAGAGGAATTCAGCACAGGGTATGATCTTCATACACTCTATAAGGAATTATATACCACCCTATGAGCTATAAGAGCTCTGGGGCAGAGTAGAGTATGTTATGAGACATATTAAGACAGAATATAGTGTAGAATATTCTGTGAGTCTCTGGAACAAGTCAATACATCACCTATACAGGCCAGTCAACCAGCCCATGTAACCTGCTACAGCTAAACCCCAAACCACCACCATTAACACCCCTGAACACCTGAGGCAGCATTCTCCACATCCCACCATGAAACACACCACACCATAACAAACAAAGATGAATTGGAAACATGGCCTTTCGTAATGAACTAATAAATCAACAGTCCTGTTTATTCATAGTCACTACATTACAATTTAGCGCGGTATTGACAGACCGCAAGGTGTGTTTCTTCTCCCTCTGTCGCCGTAGGCGCTGCAGTCGTCCTTTAGAAGGGTTATTACATTTGCTCACTGATCGATGTAGAACCCATCCCAGGGCTGACCCGAGCATCTTCTCTCCTTCTCCTCCTACTCCCTCCTCGGCCCCGAGCCTTTCTCTCCTCTGCCTCCTCCTCCCCTCTTCCTCTTCCTCCTCCTCCTCCTCCTCCTCCTCCTCCTCCTCCTCCTCCTCCTCCTCCTCCTCCTCCTCCTACTCCCTCCTCTGCCCCAAGCCTCTCCCTCCACCTCCTCCTCCCTTCTCCTCCCCTCTCCTACTCCTCCTCCCTCATCTTCCCCATCCTCTCCCTCCACCTCCTCCTCCCTTCTCCTCCTCTCTCCTACTCCTCCTCCTACTCCCTCCTCTTCCCCCAGCCTCCTCCTCCTCCCCTCTCTTACTCCTCCTCCCTCTGTCCCCAGCCACTCCTCTTCTCCTCCTCCCCCTCCATCCTCCTAGTCCTTGCTCTGCTCACTGTGGTATTCTGGGATACTGGAGGACTGGAGGCATCAGGAGGTTAATGAGGTCAGAGGTCATCTAAATCTATTGGCTTGAAGTCAAAATATAACAATTAAACCACCATAAACCATCATTAAATCAGGGTAATGAAAAATGATCACTGAGTTCAGTACTGAGGAGACATTTAGCATGGACGGTGCAGTGTAGTAGAGAGTAAGGAGGTAAATGTGCTAGCACTAGTTAGCTGGCTGAAGTAGTTAGCTGGCTGAGGTAGTTAGCTGGGGGCTGAGAACCATTGGTTTCCTATAATCATGATAAATCTCCCTGGCGTCAGATGACAGTGGTTCTTATAGCAGCTGATCTGATGAATGGATCTGCTTTAATTACTTATTGAAATGGAGTGCTGGGTTTGTTTGTGACACTATGGGAAGACCTGGCAGGACCACAACACACACACATACACACACTCCTTGTGGGACCACAGCACACAGGATTTACAGCATGGTGTGTACCATGCACAGCCCTCAGGAAGTGGTTTTGCATTTCTACAATACACCTCCACAGGGTCTAAACCATTATCACAACTCACTGTAATTAAAAGCATCATGTAAATATTTATAAGTGAAAATATGTGAAATATATTTTCAGTCTGTAAACACAATTATTTAAACATTATACACATGTATACACACATCAGTACACACACACACACGTACACTTAGCACACACGCATGCACAAACGCGCACGCTCACACACACAGACACAGACAGACAGACACACACGCACACACACACACACACACACTTAGCACACATGCGTGCACAAACGCGCATGCACACAGACACAGACACACACACACACACACACACAGTCCAAACACTTTAGTGGGCTCCCGAGTGGTGCAGCAGTCTAAGGCACTGCATCTCAGTGCTAGAGGCATCACTACAGACCCTGGTTTGATTCCAGGCTGTGTCACAACCGGCCGTGATTGGGAGTCCCATAGGGCGGGGCACAATTGACCCAGTGTCGTCCAGGTTTGGCCGGGGTAGGCCATCATTGTAAATAAGAATGTATTCTTAACTGACTTGCCTGGTTAAATAAAAATAAATAGTGTCCACAGGGAACTAACAGTCCATTACATCATTGTTTTGCTGTTATGCTCTTAACATATTCACAGAGAAACACGTTTAAGAGAGAACACACCACACCTCAGTAGAGAAACAGGGTTAAGAGACAACACACACCACACCTCAGTAGAGACACAGGGTTAAGAGAGAACACACCACACCTCAGTAGAGAAACAGGGTTAAGAGAGAACACACCACACCTCAGTAGAGAAACAGGGTTAAGAGAGAACACACACCACACCTCAGTAGAGAAACAGGGTTAAGAGAGAACACACACCACATCTCAGTAGAGACACGGGGTTAAGAGAGAACACACCACACCTCAGTAGAGACACGGGGTTAAGAGAGAACACACCACACCTCAGTAGAGAAACAGGGTTAAGAGAGAACACACACATTTACATTTTAGTCATTTAGCAGACGCTCTTATCCAGAGCGACTTACAGTTAGTGAGTGCATACATATATATATATATATAAAAAAAAAATTCATACTGGCCCCCCGTGGGAATCGAACCCACAACCCTGGCGTTGCAAACGCCATGCTCTACCAACTGAGCTACATCCCTGCTGGCCATTCCCTCCCCTACCCTGGACGACGCTGGGCCAATTGTGCACCCCATGGGTCTCCCGGTCACGGCCAGCTACGACAGAGCCTGGATTCGAACAAGGATCTCTAGTGGCACAGCTAGCACTGCGATGCAGTGCCTTAGACCACTGCGCCACTCGGGAGATTTACCACACCTCAGTAGAGACACAGGGTTAAGAGAGAACACATCACACCTCTCCCCTCCATCCCTTTCTTTGCCACTCTCTCGCTTCTTGTGTGAATGTGATCCCATCCCTCCCCCCTCCTGATTAGCCAATGAGATGTACAGAGATAAGGAGAGGAGGTTCTGTTTAATCCCTCTGTAATAGTAGCACTAAAGATATGCATTATCACTTTCATTCTGTACCAGTTCCTCTCCCCTCCCCTCCCCTCCCCTGCCTTCCCGTCCCGTCCTCTCCCCTCCCCTCCCCTCCCCTGCCTTCCCGTCCCGTCCTCTCCTCTCCCCATCTCTTCTCTTTCTCCCCTCTCCTCTCCTTTCTCAACCCCTCATTCTGTTATAATAACTCCCTCCCATCCACCTATCTCCACTGCCTCTGTCATAGGGTACCGTGGTCGTGACATGCGGTAGATAACTGCGCTATTGACCTGAGCGTGTTCACATAACAAGTCAGTGTGATTCATGTCTGCTCTGTGACATTACAGATACAGTATGAGGTCCTCATTTTGTGTTGTGCTATGAGAGACTTACCCTCCCTCTCCCTCTCTCTCTCTCTCTCTCTCTCTCTCTCTCTCTCTCTCTCTCCCTCTCCCTCTCCCTCTCTCGCTCTCTCTCTCTCTCTCTCTCTCTCTCTCTCTCTCTCTCTCTCTCTCTCTCTCTCTCTCTCGCTCTCTCGCTCTCCCTCTCCCTCTCCCTCGCCCTCTCCCTCTCCCTCTCCCTCTCCCTCTCCCTCTCCCTCTCCCTCTCCCTCTCCCTCTCCCTCTCTTACTTAATCCATCCTTCCCTCTCCCTCTCCCTCTCTCTCTCTCTCTCTCTCTCTCTCTCAATTCAATTCAATTTAAGGGCTTTATTGGCATGGGAAACGTATGTTAACATTGCCAAAGCAAGTGAAGTAGATAGTAAACAAAAGTGAAATAAGTATTAACAGTAAACATTACACTCAGAAGTTTCAAAAGAATAAAGACATTTCAAATGTCATATTATGTATATATACAGTGTTGTAACAATGTGCAAATAGTTAAAGTACAAATGGGAAAATAAATAAACATAAATATGGGTTGTATTTACAATGGTGTTTGTTCTTCACTGGTTGCCCTTTTCTTGTGGCAACAGGTCACAAATATTGCAGCTGTGATGGCACACTGTGGTTTTTCACCCAGTAGATAAGGGAGTTTATCAAAATTGGGTTTGTTTTCCAATTCTTTGTGGATTGCTGTAATCTGAGGGAAATATGTGTCTCTAATATGGTCATACATTTGGCAGGAGGTTAGGAAGTGCAGCTCAGTTTCCACCTCATTTTGTGGGCAGTGTGCACATAGCCTGTCTTCTCTTGAGAGCCAGGTCTGCCTACGGCGGCCTTTCTCAATAGCAAGGCTATGCTCACTGAGTCTGTACATAGTCAAAGCTTTCCTTAAGTTTGGGTCAGTCACAGTGGTCAGGTATTCTGCCACTGTGTACTCTCTGTTTAGGGCCAAATAGCATTCTAGTTTGCTCTGTTTTTTTGTTTGTTCTTTCCAATGTGTCAAGTAATTCTCTTTTTGTTTTCTTATGATTTTGTTGGGTCTAGTTGTGTTGTTGTTGTTGTTGTTGTTGTCCTGGGGCTGTGTGGGGTCTGTTTGTGTTTGTGAACAGAGCCCCAGGACAAGCTTACTTAGGGGACTCTTCTCCAAGTTCATCTCTCTGTAGGTGATGGCTTTGTTATGGAAGGTTTGGGAATCGCTTCCTTTTAAGTGGTTATAGAATTTAACGGCTCTTTTCTGGATTTTGATAATTAGCGGGTATTGGCCTAATTCTGCTCTGCATGCATTATTTGGTGTTTTACATTGTACACGGAGGATGTTTTTGCAGAATTCTGCATGCAGAGTCTCAATTTGGTGTTTGTCCCATTTTGTGAATTCTTGGTTGGTGAGCGGACCCCAGACCTCAGAACCATAAAGGGCAATGGGTTCTATAACTGATTCAAGTATTTTTAGCCAGATCCTAATTGGTATGTCAAATTTTATGTTCCTTTTGATGGCATAGAAGGTCCTTCTTGCCTTGTCTCTCAGATCGTTCACAGCTTTGTGGAAGTTACCTGTGGTGCTGATGTTTAGGCCGAGGTATGTATAGTTTTTTGTGTGCTCTAGGGTAACGGTGTCTAGATGGAATTTGTATTTGTGGTCCTGGCAACTGGACCTTCTTTGGAACACCATTATTTTTGTCTTACTGAGATTTACTGTCAGGGCCCAGGTCTGACAGAATCTGTGCAGAAGATCTAGGTGCTGCTGTAGTCCCTCCTTGGTTGGTGACAGACGCACCAGATCATCAGCAAACAGAAGACATTTGACTTCAGATTCTAGTAGGGTGAGGCCGGGTGCTGCAGACTGTTCTAGTGCCCTCGCCAATTCGTTGATATACATGTTGAAGAGGGTGGGGCTTAAACTGCATCCCTGTCTCACCCCACGGCCCTGTGGAAAGAAATGTGTGTGTTTTTTGCCAATTTTAACCGCACACTTGTTGTTTGTGTACATGGATTTTATAATGTCGTATGTTTTTCCCCCAACCCCACTTTCCATCAATTTGTATAGCAGACCCTCATGCCAAATTGAGTCAAAAGCTTTTTTGAAATCAACAAAGCATGAGAAGACGTTGCCTTTGTTTTGTTTTGTTTGTTTGTCAATTAGGGTGTGCAGGGTGAATACGTGGTCTGTCGTACGGTAATTTGGTTAAAAGCCAATTTGACATTTGCTCAGTACATTGTTTTCACTGAGGAAATGAACTAGTCTGCTGTTAATGATAATGCAGAGGATTTTCCCAAGGTTGCTGTTGACGCATATCCCACGGTAGTTATTGGGGTCAAATTTGTCTCCACTTTTGTGGATTGGGGTGATCAGTCCTTGGTTCCAAATATTGGGGAAGATGCCAGAGCTAAGGATGATGTTAAAGAGTTTAAGTATAGCTAATTGAAATTTGTGGTCTGTATATTTTATCATTTCATTGAGGATACCATCAACACCACAGGGGTTGGAGGGTTTGTATTTTGTCCTGTAGTTCATTCAATGTAATTTGAGAATCCAGTGGGTTCTGGTAGTCTTTAATAGTTGATTCTAAAATTTGCATTTGATCATGTATATTTTTTTGCTGTTTGTTCTCTGTTATAGGGCCAAAAAGATTGGAGAAGTGGTTTACCCATACATATCCGTTTTGGATAGATAGCTCTTCGTGTTGTTGTTTGTTTAGTGTTTTCCAATTTTCCCAGAAGTGGTTAGAGTCTATGAATTCTTCAATTACATTGAGCTGATTTCTGACATGCTGTTCCTTCTTTTTCCGTAGTGTATTTCTGTATTGTTTTAGTGATTCACCATAGTGAAGGCGTAGGCTCAGGTTTTCTGGGTCTCTATGTTTTTGGTTGGATAGGTTTCTCAATTTCTTTCTTAGGTTTTTGCATTCTTCATCAAACCATTTATCACTGTTATTACTTTTCTTTGGTTTTCTGTTAGAGATTTTTTGATTTGATAGGGAAGCTGAGAGGTCAAATAAACTGTTTAGGTTTTCTACTGCCAAGTTTACACCTTCACTATTACAGTGGAACGTTTTGTCCAGGAAGTTGTCTAGAATGGATTGAATTTGTTGTTTCCTAATTGTTTTTTGGTAGGTTTCAACTCTACTTTCCTTCCATCTATAGCATTTCTTAATATTATTCAGTTCTTTTGGCTTTGATGCCTCATGATTGAGTATTGCTCTGTTCAAGTAGACTGTGATTTTGCTGTGGTCTGATGGGGGTGTCAGTGGGCTGACTGTGAACGCTCTGAGAGACTCTGGGTTGAGGTCAGTGATAAAGTAGTCTACAATACTACTGCCAAGAGATGAGCTATAGGTGTACCTACCATAGGAGTCCCCTCGAAGCCTACCATTGACTATGTACATACCCAGTGTGCGACAGAGCTGCAGGAGTCGTGACCCGTTTTTGTTGGTTATGTTGTCGTAGTTGTGCCTAGGGGGACATATGGGGGAGGGAATGCTGTTACCTCCAGGTAGGTGTTTGTCCCCCTGTGTGCTGAGGGTGTCAGGTTCTTGTCCAGTTCTGGCATTTAGGTCGCCACAGACTAGTACATGTCCCTGGGTCTGGAAATGATTGATTTCCCCCACCAGGATGGAGAAACTGTCTTCATTAAAGTATGGGGATTCTAGTGGGGGGATATAGGTAGCACACAGGAGGACATTTTTCTCAGTTGAGATAATTTCCTTTTGAATTTCTAACCAAATGTAAAATGTTCCTGTTTTGATTAATTTAATAGAGTGAGTTATGTCTGCTCTATACCAAATTAGCATACCCCCTGAGTCCCTTCCCTGTTTCACACCTGGTAGTTTGGTGGATGGGACTACCAGCTCTCTGTAACCTAGAGGGCAACCAGTGGGTCCATCTCCTCTATACCATGTTTCTTGTAGGATGACAATGTCTGTATTTCCGATTTCTTTGGTGAAGTCCAGATTCCTGCTCTTTAGGCCAAAGGCAGATGACCTCAGGCCTTGGATATTCCAGGATGAAATAGTGAAGGCTTTGTGTTCCATAAAGTATCTAATGTTGTTGGTTGTGTGGTTTGGCCTCAGGCCAGTAATTGTGAGCAGAGCCTGCTGAGCATCTGGTACATGCCATTGGCTTGGGCTAGTGTAAGAGTGGGTGTTGGGCCTGTTTGCCTGCTCACGGCCTGGGCGTATGTGTGACTTTCATGTTGAGGCCCTCTTTGTGGGAGTGGGGGGGCTTGGGGTGGGTAGGAGGGGCATAGGTCTGATCTGAGGGGGCCTAAATGGGGTGTGGGCATGGTTGACTTGGGGGAGTTAATTGGTGGGGGGTGGGGGGTGTAGACGTGGTTGATGGTGCTGTGGTCTGGATGTAGGTCCTCTCTGCGGGGGTCCTCTATGTGTAGGTCCTGGGGGGGGTCCCGCAGGTCTGGGAGAGTGTCTCGCTGGTCTGGGCGGGTGTCGATCTGTTGCTCCTGTGTGAGGTGTTGGGTCTGCGGTTGAGGGCGATATCCTTTAGGGTCCGGGCGAAGGTGGGCACTGCTGCCTTGTATAGGTGGACCAGGTCATAAAGGCTGTTCACGTCCAGGGTGGAGTGGTGGGCCAGGAAGACATTTGGTTTTGATGCACAGTCACGGGAAATACTTGCGTTTACCCGCTGTATGGTAGAAGGGTGGAAGTCTTTTCGTGGTAACAGGGTTGAGATAACCACTTGTGCGTTGGGGAAAGTAGAAGAAGCTTTTTCTATCACTCCCTTGAGTGATGTGGCCACCCTTTCCTGCTGTGTTCTCAGGTCGTTTGTGCCTGTGTGTATTATTATGTGGCTGGGTGATCCTAGTCGGTCCTCAGACAGAAGGTCTAGGGTGCGCTGGGTGTTTGGACACCAGAGTTTAGACACTGTGTGTTTTGGAAAAAGTTTATTTTCTTGTATGTATTTCCCATTTGAGTCCATAAGGAGTACAATCTGTGGCTTGTGTATGTCCTCAGTGGGTGTGGGGGGGTCGTCATGAGGGCTATCAGGGTGTCTGACTGGGGGGTTGCTCAGAGGGGTTGGGGTCCCCAGGGCTTGGGGTTCTTCATTTGTTTGTCTGGGTGTGATGTTGAGGCTATGGTCAGGGTCTAGGGTGTACTGTTCTGCTGCGGTGTTGAGACTTTGGCCAGGATCTGAGGTGGGCTGTTCTCTAATGGGTTGTTCTATGTCACCCGTCATCATTCTCACCTTCTCCTCCAGCACTCTGATCCTCACCTCTAGTGCTCTCTCTCTCTCTCTCTCTCTCTCTCTCTCTCTCTCTCTCTCTCTCTCTCTCTCTCTCTCTCTCTCTCTCTCTCTCTCTCCCTCTCTCTCTCTCTCTCTCTCTCAATTCAATTTCAATTTCAATTTAAGGGCTTTATTGGCATGGGAAACGTGTGTTAACATTGCCAAAGCAAGTGAAGTAGATAGTAAACAAAAGTGAAATAAACAATAAATATTAACAGTAAACATTACACTCAGAAGTTTCAAAAGAATAATCTCTCTCTCTCTCTCTCTCTCTCCCCCCCTCTCCCTCTCTTAATTAATCCATCCTCCCCCCTCTCTCCCTCTGTCTCCCTCCATCCCTCTCTCCTGGTGGAGTGTAGCCCTTTCCTGCAGTCAAATGACCTAGTGGCCTCATGGGTGGAATGTTATTGATATTTTTCATCATTTCATAAATAAGAAAATCCGGTGTTTCTATGTTAAACAGTTTTGTTATATTTCAGTCTTCTGTGATGTATATAAAGTGTAATATTGGGATGAAAACTCAAAATTGAATACATTTCAACTCTATATCTGACATTGTATGGGTGTCTTGTATGCCCATAGCCATGTGTGTGAGGTGTATACTTTTGTTTCAAAGTAGATTTCTTGAAGACTACCAAGAAACACTCGGTGTGACCCTGATTTAGCCCACTGCAGTAAAAGGTTATTAATGAATAGAGATTGAGTGACAGTGTCTGGCTAGCAGCAGTTAGTGGAACTGCTGAATGAATCGTTGTCCCTTGAAGGTGATACGGGTAATGGATCTGTGCCATGAGATGGCTGTTCTGTCCTTGCCTGGCTAATGCAGAGCCCTGGTCTACTGCTTCAGGGAGAAAGGACAGACTCAGTTTGTATCTGCAATGGCACCCTACTCGCTATATAGGGCACTACTATGGGCCCTATATGGAGAATAGAGTGCCATTTCAAATGACGCAGACTCAGATTCAACGAATGTATGTAGATGTTACATTCTGCCCTCGGGTGTAGCTCGTTTGAGGAGGAGACGTAAATGCCCATGCCTGCGCACACAATGTAAACTAGATGGATGGGGAATAAATGTGGGGTGTAACTAACTAAAATAACCAGACGCAACAACTAGAACTCAATGTTAGCCCTCTGGGGTCGTTTAGTAAGGTACTGAACAACATATACAACACCCATAAAGAAACAGTAATAAAACAAAGACCAATCAAACAAACCAGGGATGATAAGAGAAGGGAATGTTTGGGAACGGGGTCCAAGTAATGAAAATAAACAAAAGGAATACCTGGAATAGTATAAAGTAATCCTTCTACCCCCCCCATAAAAAAAAGAGAAAAGTGGTTGTCACGCTGGCTATCATAAGTTGAATGCACCAATTTGTAAGTCGCTCTGGATAAAAGCGTCTGCTAAATGATGTAAATGTAAATGTAAAAAAGGTCCCTCCTCTTCTACACACCTATTTGTCCCGACCACACTCTAAGCCTTAACCAGCTTTCCTACCTGTTACCACAAATACAGGGGTGACACCCGCCCGGCTAACCTAGTGTGTAAAACAGTGGGTTATCTACGTGTGAATGTACACCCATGGGCAGAACTACCTTTCCCTTCTCCAGGACCCAGCAGGAATACAGCAGGAGGACAGGCTGGAACACAAACAAAGATAAATCAAAACAACCAATAACCAAATCCTCAGACAAACAGCCAAACAAAAAGTGCCCCCTCTCTCTTGAGCTTACACGGCAAACAGTTTATGTACTCTAGTCAATCAGTCACTCAACCACAGCTGCCAGGACTCCGGACCGAAGCCACGGCCACCATCGTCAGCCGCAACTCAGCCCACCTGTAATAACCAGAACACACAAACAGAACAACAACTCTGAACCACACACACACACTACAAAGGAAGATTGGGAGAAAGAAAAACATGTCACACGTAACAGTAAAAGTTAGTGTAGTAATGTCATCATGTCTAATGAAGGTGTGAATTATTATCAGTATTCTTCTTACTGATAGCACTACCATAGACAAATAAACAACATAATTAATAACATGTAAAACATTTACATTACAATGTGTAGCTAAACCTTTTATAACGACCCAGTTAATCACATGTGAGTAGAGAGTGAATTAGCATTTATTAAGATCTCTCATCTCCATTAGTTTTGGCTCCCAAATTGTACCCTATTCCCTATATATATATATATATATATATATATATATATATATATATATATATATATATATATATATATATATATATATATATATATATATATATATATATATATATATATATATATATATATATATATTGTAGGATGCAGCCTCAGTTCAGTGTGAAAGGACCAACACTCAGCCTATAGAGAACATGTGCTTACAGTGAGGGAAAAAAGTATTTGATCCCTTGCTGATTTTGTACGTTTGCCCACTGACAAAGACATGAGCAGCCTATAATTTGAATGGTAGGTTTATTTGAACAGTGAGAGACAGAATAAGCTCCTGAGTGGCGCAGTGGTCTAAGGCACTGCATCGCAGTGCTAACTGTGCCACTAGAGATCCTGGTTCGAATCCAGGCTCTGTCACAGCCGGCCGCGACCGGGAGACTCATGGGCGGCGCACAATTCGTCCAGGGTAGGGGAGGGAATGGCCGGCAGGGATGTAGCTCAGTTGATAGAGCATGGCGTTTGCAACGCCAGGGTTGTGGGTTTGATTCCCACGGGGGGCCAGTATAAAAACAATATACATGTATTTACTATTATTTTAATGAGGGAAATAAGTATTTGACCCCTCTGCAAAACATGACTTAGTACTTGGTGGCAAAACCCTTGTTGGCAATCACAGAGGTCAGACGTTTCTTGTAGTTGGCCACCAGGTTTGCACACATTTCAGGAGGGATTTTGTAGTACTTTGCAGATCTTCTCCAAGTCATTAAGGTTTCGAGGCTGACGTTTGGCAACTCGAACCTTCAGCTCCCTCCACATATTTTCTATGGGATTAAAGTATGAAGACTGGCTAGGCCACTCCAGGACCTTAATGTGCTTCTTCTTGAGCCACTCCTTTGTTGCCTTGGCCGTGTGTTTTAGGTCATTGTCATGCTGGAATACCCATCCACAACCCATTTTCAATGCCCTGGCTGAGGGAAGGAGGTTCTCACCCAAGATTTGACTGTACATGGCCCCGTCCATCGTCCCTTTGATGCGGTGAAGTTGTCCTCTCCCCTTAGCACAAAAACACCCCCAAAGCATAATGTTTCCACCTCCATGTTTGACGGTGGGGATGGCGTTCTTGGGGTCATAGGCAGCATTCCTCCTCCTCCAAACACGGCGAGTTGAGTTGATGCCAAAGAGCTCGATTTTGGTCTCATCTGACCACAACACTTTCACCCAGTTCTCCTCTGAATCATTCAGATGTTCATTGGTAAACTTCAGACGGGCCTGTATATGTGCTTTCTTGAGCAGGGGGACCTTGCGGGCGCTGCAGTATTTCAGTCCTTCACGGCGTAGTGTGTTACCAATTGTTTTCTTGGTGACTATGGTCCCAGCTGCCTTGAGATCATTGACAAGATCCTCCCGTGTAGTTCTGGGCTGATTCCTCACCGTTCTAATGATCATTGCAACTCCATGAGGTGAGATCTTGCATGGAGCCCCAGGCCGAGGGAGATTGACAGTGCTTTTGTGTTTCTTCCATTTGCGAATAATCGCACCAACTGTTGTCACCTTCTCACCAAGTTGCTTGGCGATGGTCTTGTAGCCCATTCCAGCCTTGTGTAGGTCTACAATCTTGTCCCTGACATCCTTGGAGAGCTCTTTGGTCTTGGCCATGGTGGAGAGTTTGGAATCTGATTGATTGATTGCTTCTGTGGACAGGTGTCTTTTATACAGGTAACAAACTGAGATTAGGAGCACTCCCTTTAAGAGTGTGCTCCTAATCTCAGCTTGTTACCTGTATAAAAGACACCTAGGAGCCAGAAATCTTTCTCATTGAGAGGGGGTTAAATACTTATTTCCCTCATTAAAATGTAAATCATTTTATAACATTTTTGACATGCGTTTTTCTGGATTATTTTGTTGTTATTCTGTCTCTCACTGTTCAAATAAACCTAACATTAAAATTAAAGACTGATCATTTCTTTGTCAGTGGGCAAACGTACAAAATCAGCAGGGGATCAAATACTTTTTTCCCTCACTGTATGTCCTTATCTACAGTATGTCATTATAACACATAGAACGCATCAGTCACTCCAGAGAATACACCAGCTCCATTGAGATACCATACTATGTCATTCTATTTCTATGGGAGATGCTGGATTGAATGATAGCGTATTGACACGGACATGGTGTGTTAGCATGTCATTCATCTTTCATCAATGAAATAAGAATAGGAATATATCAACCAAGCCTCACTCATCCAAAGCTGATCTATTTTCTCTCTTTCTTTCATTCTCTCCTTTATTTTCCTGGTCCATATGAATGAGTTTTTTGCTGTGTGTGTGTGTGTGTGTGTGTGTGTGTGTGTGTTGAGGAAGATGTGTCGGTGGGCTACCGCAGGGTGCATGTGACGTGTCTAGTGCAGTAGTGCCTAGGTAGAGGTAAGTTGCATGCCCGCTTACCACGTGCTTGCATATTCTCGCTTACAGCTTGCTGCTGCCGGCTAGCCCATGTGGTGAATTGGGGATCAGCTTCATGCACAAGTCTCCCGTTGCCGGTACAAAGCCTCTCCATGACCAAGACTCCTTGTGACGGCACATGTTAACTGGTTGTCTTGAAACTCCAGGCTAACCGGCAGGGGATCTCGGAGCAGCAGTGGTCCCCAGAGATGCGTCTGTACAGGCCCACCTCTCTGTGGACACGCCCTGGCAGCCATCAACCACTGCCGTGCTACCTTGTGGGTTAGTCTTGTCCGACAAAGGCTAGGGGAGCACACCCTGAGAGAGAAGCAGCGTGCTGGCGGCGCACGGTAGGCGGCGCTGACAGACTGAGGATCCGGCAGCCTCCTGCAGCTGAGGAAGATACTGGTCGTCCTGGGTTTCCCCCCTTGCTACTGGAATTGACCTTCCTACAGTGAAGTAGTGCTGTTGGGGATTGCGCACCCTCAGCGGCACTTTAAATAACTTCCTTTGCGCAGGTATCCACTTCTGACCTCGGTGAAGCCATCAACCGGAAACCGGACTAAAGTCTGGCATTGTTGGGGTGTCTGGTGATGGTGGCAGGAGTGAATGCACCGGGAGCCCTTAATCAGACCGTTGCATGCCAGCGGCACAGGACTATTATGGTCGCCAGCAGTTGGGACTTGAGTGGCAGCTGCTCTCTGCAGACCACTGTGTGACTGAGCAGCCCTATTTAGGAGTCACACTGCTCACCCCAGCTGGGGAGAGGCTTAGAAAAGGTGGCCTAAAAATTTACATTTTAGTAATTTAGCAGGCGCTCTTATCCAGAGCGACTTACAGTTAGTGAGTGCATACATTTTCATACTGCCCCCCAGTGGGAAACGAACCCACAACCCTGGCGTTGCAAGCACCATGCTCTACCAACTGAGCTACAGGGGACTACTCACACACCACTCACTCCTTCCTGGAAAGGCTACCACACCTATCGGGAGTTCCACTCAGCGGTCGAAAAATGCTAAAAAAAAGTAATTGAATCCCGGTCCCACATCTTCCATCCAACATCATCTTCCTATGTGTCACCTAGCTTCTCCACAAGAAGCTTGAGGAAAGCAGCACGGTTGCAGTGGACTTCAGGCTGGATGGAAACCTATTCAACATCAGGAGGCTCTAAGCAACCACCCAGGTTTCGACGGCGCGGGTTCTTGAGCTGCAGTATGCTGATGACTGCACTCTCGTGGCCTACACTCGGGAAGACCTTCAGTCCGTCCTTGTAACAGCTGTGAGGGTCTATAGCATGATGGGACTGTCTATTAACACCACCAAGACAGAGGTGGTCTGCCAATGGAGATCCAGTCCTCCACCCACCATGCCTGTCTTCACCATTGAACACAAATCACTGGCAATAGTCCCGTCATTCAAATACTAGGACAGCATCCTCTCGGAGGACTGCAGCATCGACCTTGTAATTCAAAACAGAATCAAGCAAGCATCAGCTGCCTTCGGGAAACTCAGACGCAGGGTATTTCAAAACAGGGGATCTCCACCTCCACACCAAAGTCACCGTCTATCAAGCCTTCTGCATCACCACACTTCTTTACAGCTGTGAAGTCTGGGTCACCTACAGTTGCCACAACAAGCAGCTCGAGTGATTCCACATAAGATGCCTGCAGCGTATCCTAGGAATCACCTGGTGCGACCGTGTGCCTCATACGGAAATACTTCCTAAGACCAACTGCAAGAGTATGGAGGCCATGGTCACCCAACACCAACTGCGCTGGCTTGGGCATGTCATTAGGATGTCTCAGGAGCGATTGCTTTGGAAGATCCTGTCTGGCCAGCTACATCTTGCCCGGCGGTCTGCAGGGGAGCAGAAGAAGCGCTACAAGGACCAGCTGAAAACGTCGCTGAATTAGTGCAACATCAAACCCACAGACCTGGAGGACGCAGCTGCCAGAGCGGTGTACATAGGTGGGAGGAGGGGAAGAGCACAAAGAGACAGCAAAAACAGCTCAGGAGACATACAACCATGCCTGCCCCCGCCAACACAGACTGCATATGCCCCACCTGCAATAAAGTTTGTGGATCTCGGATTGGACTCTACAGTCACCAAAGAATTCACTGTTAACTCAGAAGTGGAAGTCATCATCGGATACAATGGACTACCATAACGTAATGTAATGTAACGTAACGTCTGTGTTGAGGATAGGAGGTTTCTTCTTCCCACAGAAGGGTCAAAGGGTCATGTCTTAGGCTGACTTTGTGCAACAGACAGTAAGAGGAAGCTTGACAACATCACAGTACCTGTTAACATACTTTCTAACAGACTGTCAATATTCCCACCAGCAGTTCATTTACAGAGACCTTTAGGGTAATTCATGTAAAAAAAAAATTGGTAAACAAATCGATAAAAACATTATGAGACAGTTATTAATGATGACTTAACTTCAATAAGTGTGTGTGTGTACGAAAGAGAGAGAGAGAGAGAGAGAGAGAGAGAGAGAGAGAGAGAGAGAGAGAGAGAGAGAGAGAGAGAGAGAGAGAGAGAGAGAGAGAGAGTGTGTGTGTGCGTGCGTGCGTGCGGGTGTGCGTGCGTGCGTGCGTGCGTGGACTTTAAGTGAGTCTGGCAGTGTTATCAAAATAGGATCCCTATCATCAGATTCCAGACTGTTGTTTTTCGTCATAAGTTGTTCTCAACACATCCTGAACTCATTCAGCTGTCAAAGTCTCTGATGTGGTAATCATCACAATAATGTATACTTTAATTCCTTTCTTTAACTGATACAATTCAGTCAGTCAGTATAGATCTCACTGATTTATCAACTAAATCATTTATGCATTTTGAAATATTAACAAAAATGACAGCAGCACTGTGCAGAGATAAATCATCCAACACATTTTAAAGAGATATTTGTTGATTGTCTGAGTATTTTTAAACACATGAACACATTCCAAATCGGTACACAGTCAATGGTACCCTATTCCCTATGTAGTGCACTACTTCCTGGCCAAAAGCGAATAGGGTGTCATTTGGGAGACAACCCATCTTTTCAACCTACAAAGTTGAGCACTGACTGTAGTATTGATGTGAGGAGGCTGGAAAAGAAGACTCACTGCTTGTTTGTTTTGGTCCGTCCCTCTTTAGGCGATAGATCCCAACCTCTGTCCATTTCTTAGTTTGAGTCTGTGTGATGACACACACACTAATTGTTGGAGGTGGAGGAGAAGGATGGGATAATTCCACAAACAACTTCCCCTCAGAATCCCACAACACGATGCCATCGACACACATGCACACACACACACACACACACACACAGAATCCCACACCACGGCAATTTCGATCGAACCATGCCTGGGCCTCTGCTCTGCGAACCTGCAGATCAATACCACTGAGCGCACTGGATAAAGAAAGTCCTCCTCACTATCATGGTCCCAGTTTCATCCATGGTATTAAAATACACTACCTGACCAAAAGTAGGTGGACACCTGCTAGTCAAACATCTCATTCCAAAATCATGGGCATTAATATGGAGTTGGTCCCCCCTTTGCTTCTATAACAGCCTCTACTCTTCTGGTAAAGCTTTCCACTAGATTGCAGTCAGCGTTCCAATTAATCCAAAGGTGTTCTATGGGGTTGAGGTCAGGGCTCTGTGCAGGCCAGTCAAGCTCTTCCACACCAATTTTGACAAACCATTTCTGTATGGACCTCGCCTTGCGCACAGGGGCATTGTCATGTGAAACAGGAAAGGGCCTTCCCCAAACTGTTGCCACAAAGTTGGAAGCACAGAATCGTCTAAAATGTCATTGTATGCTGTAGCATTAAGATTTCCCTTCACTGGAACTAAGGGGCCTAGCCCAAAGCATGAAAAACAGCCCCAGACCATTATTCCTCCTCCACCAAACTTTACAGTTGGCACTATGCATTGGGGCAGGTAGCGTTCTCCTGGCATCCGCCAAACCCAGATACGTCCATCGGACTGCCAGATGGTGAAGCATAATTCATCGTTCCAGAGAACGCTTTTCTACTGCTCCAGTCCAATAGTGGCAAGCTTTACACCACTCCAGCCGACACTTGGCATTGTGCAAGGTGAGCTTAGGCTTGCGTGCGGCTGCTCGGCCATTGAAACCAATTTCATGAAGCTCTCGACAAACAGTTATTGTGCTGACGTTGCTTCCAGAGGCAGTTTCGAACTCGGTAGTGAGTGTTGCAACCGAGGACAGATGATTTGTATGCGCTACGCACTTCAGCACTCGGCGATCCCGTTTTGTGAGCTTGTTTGGCCTACCACTTCGCGGCTGAGCCGTTGTTGCTCCTAGATGTTTCCACTTCACAATAACAGCACCTACAGTTGACAGGGGCTGCTCTATCAGGGCAGAAATTTGACGAACTGACTTGTTGGAAAGGTGGCATCCTATGACGGTGCCAAGTTGAAAGTCACTGAGCTCTTCAATAAGGTCATTCTACTACCAATGATTGTCTATGGAGATTGCATGGCTGTACAGTACCAGTCAAACGTTTGGACACACCTACTCATTCAAGGGTTTTTCTTTATTTATACTATTTTCTACATTGTAGAATAATAGTGAAGACATCAAAACTATGAAATAACACATATGGAATCATGTGGTAACCAAAAACGTGTTAACCAAACAAAATATATTTTATATTTGAGATTCTTCATATAGCCACCCTTTGCCTTGATGACAGCTTTGCACACTCTTGGCATTCTCTCAACCAGCTTCACCTGGAATGCTTTTCCAACAGTCTTGAAGGAGTTCCCACATATACAGAGCACTTGTTGGCTACTTTTCCTTCATTCTGCGGTCCGACTCATCCCAAACCATCTCAATTGGGTGGAGGTCGGGGTATTGTGGAGGCCAGGTTATCTGATGCAGCACTCCTTCACTCTCCTTCTTGGTAAAATAGCCCTTACACAGCCTGGAGGTGTGTTGGGTCATTGTCCTGTTGAAAAACAAATGATAGTCCCACTAAGCCCAAACCAGATGGGATGGCGTATCGTTGCAGAATGCTGTGGTAGCCATGCTGGTTAAGTGTGCCTTCAATTCTAAATAAATCACAGACAGTGTCACCAGCAAAGCACCCCCATACCTCCTCCATGCTTTACTGTCATGACTTCCTCCGAAGCTGCCTCCTCTCCTTGTTCAGGCAGGCTTCGGCGTTCGTCGTCACCGGCCTTCTAGCCACTGCCGCTCCTCATGTCATCATTCCATTTGTTTTGTGTTGTTTATTTCACACACCTGGTTCATATCCCCTCATCAGTACCTGTATAAGCACTCCCTCTGCCCCCCATGTGTGATTGTTTAGTGTGGAGGTCATTGTAGCTCGGTGGAGCTATATTGTATTTTGTATCTCCGGTATATTCACTCGTGTGCCTTGTTTTCTCCAGTGCGCCGTATTATCACACTGGAGTGTTTTACACATTGCTGGGTACCACTGCATTGCCGAATAAACCATTTATTCTGTGATTTACCCTCCTGCGCCTGACTCCGTCCAAAATCACCCACTACAGAATCACACACCCGACAGCATGGAGTCAGCAGGAGAAGGGAATATGCCTGGAGTCGTGGAGTGTTTCCAGGAGCATTCCAACATGTTAGACAGCTTGGGCGAAGCGATGGATTGGGTTCTCCAGGTCGTCCAACACCTGAAGAGGAGAGGACCCGACCCTTCGGGACCAGCTGAGTGACCGGATCCAGCCACCCACACCCCAGCGCCCAGAGGTGTTCACCTATCCCGACCGAGGGAGTACGACGGCACAGCGGCCCGCTGCCAGGGATTCAACTGGACCTATATTTTTCCACCGTCAGCCCGGCTCCATCGGAGTGGGAGAAGGTGTCCGCCCTCGTCTCCTGCCTCTCTGGAGTGGGCCAACGCGGACTGGAGTGAAGGAGGAGACGCGTTGGACAACTACGGGGAGTTCGCACACCTCTTCCGGGCTGTCTTCGATCACCCTCCCGAAGGAAGAGAGGCGGGCGAGCGGCTGGTCCATCTGAGGCATGGGATGAGGACCGCGCAGGGCTTTGCCCTGGAGTTTAGAACTCTAGTGGCTGGGTCTGGGTGGAATGAGCGGGCCCTCATCGACCGCTTCCGGTGCAGCCTGCGAGAGGACGTCCGAAGGGAGCTAGCCTGCTGGGATACGACGTTGACTTTCAACCAGCTGGTGGACATGGCCATCTGGTTGGACAACCTGCTGGCTTCAAGAGGACGTCCTGGAAGGGGCCTGCCCATTTCACTCCCCCTCAACCCGGATTCCGTTCCGATGGAGCTGGGTGGTGCAGCGATCCAGTGTCACTCTTGTGGCAAGAGAGGACACTCTGCTGCACACTGTCATCAGAGTCATTCTGGGTCTGGAGGCGGCAGGCAGGGCACCCTCACGTCACCCCAGGTAGCCAAACCCACACTCGTTCAGAGCCCTCTGCTGCGCACTTCACCATACACGTCACCTTCCCTGATTACACAGTAGTTCCCCAGTGTAAGGCGATGGTCGATTCAGGCGCAGCTGGGAACTTCATGGACAGGTCTTTAGCTAGTAGTCTATGTATCACATTGGTTCCCCTACCCATTCCATTGCCCATCAAAGCACTCGACAGTCGACCATTAGGGTCAGGTTATATAGGGAGGTTACAGCACCCGTCACGATGATTATGCAGGAAACCCATAGGGAGCAAATCACCTTTTTTATTATTGAGTCCCATGATTTCCCTGTTGTGTTGGGTCTTCCCTGGCTCGCACTACACGTCCCCACCTTTTCATGGCCGCAGAGGGTTCTCACAGGGTGGTCTCGAGAGTGTCAGGGTAGGTGTCTAGCTGTTTCCGTTGGTGCAACCACGGTGGAAAGTCCAGACACTACCTCCACCGTGTGCATTCCCCCTGAATACCTCGACTTGGCACACGCGTTTTCCAAAACGCAGGCGACCAAATTACCACCCCATCGGGCAGGGGATTGTGTGATAAACCTTCGGTTAGACGCTGTGCCTCCCAGGAGACATGTCTGTCCCCTGTCGCAGGCTGAAACGGAGGCTATGGAGATATAAGTCTCTGTGTCCCTGCGTCAGGGGTTCATACGTCCCTCCACTTCGCCCGCCTCCTCAAGTTTTTTTTTTTTGTGAAGAAGAAAGACAGGCCTATTTATGTAATGAATATGAATTCAGAGGACGGAAATTATTAAATATTAAAGCATTAGACCTATCACTAAAAGCTTCAGTCATACAAAAGTTATACTTAAATCCGAATGGGTTCTCTAGCAAATTAGTAAGATTGTCTCACCCAATGTTCAAGAATGGCCTTATTCCCTTTATTCAGATTACAACCTCCCACTTTAAGTTATTTGAAAAGGAAATAATCTCCCAAATATCACTATTTCTAAAACAAGCCATAGAAAGTTGGTTGCAATTTCAATTTAATCCTCCAGAAACGACATAACAAATAATGCAACAAATATTGTGGTTAAACTCAAATATACTAATTGATAAAAAAACTTTTTTTTTGACAAAATGTTTAAAAAAGGTATAATCTTCGTAAATGATATTATCGGTAGGACTGTTGGAGTTATGTCGCACATGCAGCTAACAAAAACTTATTGAAATGTCTGCTCTACCCAAAATTACAACCAAATACAGTGGGGAAATTTACATTTACATTTACGTCATTTAGCAGACGCTCTTATCCAGAGCGACTGTAAGTATTTAGTCAGCCACCAATTGTGCAAGTTCTCCCACTTAAAAAGATGAGAGAGGACTGTAATTTTCATCATAGGTACACGTCAACTATGACAGACAAAATGAGAATTTTTTTTCTCCAGAAAATCATATTGTAGGATTTTTAACCCTCCCGTTGTCCTAGGGTCAAAATGACCCGCCACTGTGTTGAACCAACTTTATTTAATTTTTATATTTTTTGGATCATTTGTGAGAAGGAGGCAGTGATACTTTCTTTAAAGTCTCACTGCCTCCTTCTCACAAATTATCCCACAAATATAAAAATTTAATAAAGTTGGTTCAACACAGTGGCGGGTCATTTTGACCCTAGGACAACGGGAGGGTTAATGAATTTATTTGCAAATTATGGTGGAAAATAAGTATTTGGTCAATAACAAAAGATTCTCAATACTTTGTTATATACCCTTTGTTGGCAATGACACAGGTCAAACGTTTTCTGTAAGTCTTCACAAGGTTTTCACACACTGTTGCTGGTATTTTGGCCCATTCCTCCATGCAGATCTCCTCTAGAGCAGTGATGTTTTGGGGCTGTCGCTGGGCAACACGGACTTTCAACTCCCTCCAAAGATTTTCTATGGGGTTGAGATCTGGAGACTGGCTAGGCCACTCCAGGACCTTGAAATGCTTCTTAAGAAGCCACTCCTTCGTTGCCCGGGCGGTGTGTTTGGGATCATTGTCATGCTGAAAGACCCAGCCACATTTCATCTTCAATGCCCTTGCTGATGGAAGGAGGTTCTCACTCAAAATCTCACGATACATGGCCCCATTCATTCTTTCCTTTACACGGATCAGTCGTCCTGGTCCCTTTGCAGAAAAACAGCCCCAAAGCATGATGTTTCCACCCCCATGCTTCACAGTAGGTATGGTGTTCTTTGGATGCAACTCAGCATTCTTTGTCCTCCAAACACGACGAGTTGAGTTTTTACCAAAAAGTTATATTTTAGTTTCATCTGACCATATGACATTCTCCCAATCCTCTTCTGGATCATCCAAATGCACTCTAGCAAACTTCAGACGGGCCTGGACATGTACTGGCTTAAGCAGGGGGACACGTCTTGCACTGCAGGATTTGAGTCCCTGGCGGCGTAGTGTGTTACTGATGGTAGGCTTTGTTACTTTGGTCCCAGCTCTCTGCAGGTCATTCACTAGGTCCCCCCCCGTGTGGTTCTGGGATTTTTGCTCACCGTTCTTGTGATCATTTTGACCCCACGGGGTGAGATCTTACGTGGAGCCCCAGATCGAGGGAGATTATCAGTGGTCTTGTATGTCTTCCATTTCCTAATAATTGCTCCCACAGTTGATTTCTTCAAACCAAGCTGCTTACCTATTGCAGATTCAGTCTTCCCAGCCTGGTGCAGGTCTACAATTTTGTTTCTGGTGTCCTTTGACAGCTCTTTGGTCTTGGCCATAGTGGAGTTTGGAGTGTGACTGTTTGAGGTTGTGGACAGGTGTCTTTTATACTGATAACAAGTTCAAACAGGTGCCATTAATACAGGTAACGAGTGGAGGACAGAGGAGCCTCTTAAAGAAGAAGTTACAGGTCTGTGAGAGCCAGAAATCTTGCTTGTTTGTAGGTGACCAAATACTTATTTTCCACCATAATTTGCAAATAAATTCATTAAAAATCCTACAATGTGATTTTCTGGGGGAAAAAATCTCAATTTGTCTGTCATAGTTGACGTGTACCTATGATGAAAATTACAGGCCTCTCTCATCTTTTTAAGTGGGAGAACATGCACAATTGGTGGCTGACTAAATACTTTTTTCCCACACTGTAATTGCAGCATTACCGCAAAAATGGAAAAGGAAAGTGGAAGGGGGAAAAAGTAAGGAACTTGTCTGTCGGCCTTGCATTAAAGAATAGAATTGGTTAAAGAAAATTGTGATAAATAAAAAAGTATACCAGTTTCATTTAAGGACCAAAGGATTGACAGCCGTCCCATTTAGATTGCAAAATAGTTGGGAAGAGATTTTTGACGTTCCGATTCCATGGCATAGTGTTTATGAATTGATACGCAAAACGACGCTTAGAATTTTAAAATGTAAATGATTATATAAAATTCTTGCTACCAATAGAATGTTATTTATATGGGGGATACAATCTTCCCAGCTCTGCAGATTTTGCTGCGAAGAGACAGAATCATTAGATCATTTGTTTTGGTACTGTCCATTTGTAGCTTGTTATTGGACACAGGTACAGGAATGGCTAAAGGATTGCAATAATTACCTGTAGCTAACCCTGCAGATAGCATTACTGGGTGATCTGAAAAGTCATAGTCAATCGATCAATAATATAATAATACTTTTTTTTTAAACATTTTTTTTTTCAAATTACGATCTGTAGAATCAATGAGAACAGAAAGGTTCAGAACTTTTGTAAAACATCACAGTACAGTTGAAAAATATATGGCAAATAGAAATCCGATATGGATGGTGTTAAGAGATAGGTGTTGAATGGAGCTGAAGGATGGACCTAATAACAACAACTAATAACAACAAGATACAGTTCCCGCTCAGCCCAGTAAAAAAACTGTTCGCTGCTCTGGCACCCCAATGGTGGAACAAGCTCCCTCACGACGCCAGGATGGCGGAGTCACTCACCACCTTCCGGAGACACTTGAAACCCCACCTCTTTAAGGAATACCTGGGATAGGATAAAGTAATCCTTCTACCCCCCTTACCCCCCAAAAGAAAAAAAAACATATTGTAAAGTGGTTATCCCACTGGCTATAAGGTGAATGCACCAATTTGTAAGTCGCGTTTGCTAAATGACGTAAATGTAAATGTAAGTAACTAATGTAAAGCATACTGTGTCCATAACAAGCATATAAGTTATAGGTTGAGAGCTTTTGTGAAAGCAAACCAGATGGACATTATAAAAATGATCGGAGGAAGTTCAGGAGTAAAAACAAACAAAATATAATTATTGTAGACTTTGACTGTGTCCATAAAATGTATATAGTATGTATGGGCTGGAAGTAGAGGCCTAAGTGTTGTTGTTCACTAGTTTACTCCAATTGGGGAAGGGGTGGTGGGGTTGGAAAGTAATGAAGGGAAATATAATTTAAAAAAGGATATGTGTGTGTGTATGGATGTATGTAGAGTGGGGAGAACAAGTATTTGATACACTGCCTATTTTGCAGGTTTTCCTACTTACAAAGCATGTAGAGGTCTGTAATTTTTATCATAGGTACACTTCAACTGTGAGAGACAGAATCTAAAACAAAAATCCTAAAAATCACATTGTATGATTTTTAAGTAATTCATTTGCATTTTATTGCATGACATAAGTATTTGATCACCTACCAACCGGTAAGAATTCCAGCTCTCACAGACCTGTTCATTTTTCTTTAAGAAGCCCTCCTGTTCTCCACTCATTACTTAAAAATCATAATCATTCTCCCCACTGTATATATGTATGTATGTGTATATGTGTATGTGTATGTGTGTGTATGTATATATATGTATATATATTCATATATATATATATATATATGTATTTATGTATGTATGTATGTACATTTGAAGTCAGAAGTTTACATACACCTTAGCCAAATACATTTAAACTCAGTTATTCACAATTGCTGACATTTAATCCTAGTAAACATTCCCTGTCTTAGGTCAGTTAGGATCACCACTTTATTTTAAGAATGTGAAATGTCAGAATAATAGTAGAGAGAATGATTTATTTCACCTTTTCTTTCTTTCATCACATTCCCAGTGGGTCAGAAGTTTACATACACTAAATTAGTATTTGGTAGCATTGCCTTTAAATTGTTTAACTTGGGTCAAACGTTTCGAGTAGCCTTCCACAAGCTTCCCACAATTAGTTGGGTGAATTTTGTCCCATTCCTCCTGACAGAGCTGGTGTAACTGAGTCAGGTTTGTAGGCCTCCTTGCTCGCACATGCTTTTTCAGTTCTGCCCACAAATCTTCTATAGGATTGAGGTCAGGGCTTTGTGATGGCCACTCCAATACCTTGACTTTGTTGTCCTTAAGCCATTTTGTACAACTTTGGAAGTATGCTTGGGGTCATTGTCCATTTGGAAGACCCATTTGAGACCAAGCTTTAACTTCCTGACTGATGTCTGTTCTGGCACCCCAATGGTGGAACAAGCTCCCTCACGACGCCAGGACAGCGGAGTCACTCACCACCTTCCGGAGACATTTGAAACCCCACCTCTTTAAGGAATACCTGGGATAGGATAAAGTAATCCTTCTACCCCCCCCCCCCTAAAAAAAAATAAAAAATAAAAAGATATTGTAAAGTGGTTATCCCACTGGCTTTAGGGTGAATGCACCTATTTGTAAGTCGCTCTGGATAAGAGCGTCTGCTAAATGACGTAAATGTAAAATGTAAATGTTGAGATGTTGCTTCAATATACCCACATAATTTTCCTTCCTCATGATGCCATCTATTTTGTGAAGTGCACCAGTCCCTCCTACAGCAAAGCACACCCACAGCATGATGCTGCCACCCCTGTGCTTCACGGTTGGGATGGTGTCCTTCGGCTTGCAACCCCCCCCCATTTTCCTCCAAACATAACAATGGTCATTATGGTCAAACAGTTCTTTTTTCGTTTCATCAGACCAGAGGACATTTCTCCAAAAAGTACGACCTTTGTCCCCATGTGCAGTTGCAAACCGTAGTCTGGCTTTTTTATGGCGGTTTTGGAGCAGTGGCTTCATCCTTGCTGAGGATATAGATACGTTTGTACCTGTTTCCTCCAGCAACTTCACAAGGTCCTTTGCTGTTGTTCTGGGATTGATTTGCACTTTTCGCACCAAAGTACGTTCATCTCTAGGAGACAGAACGCGTCTCGTTCCTGAGCGGTATGACGGCTGCGTGGTCCCATGGTGTTTATACTTGCGTACTATTGTTTGTACAGATAAACGTGGTACCTTCAGGCGTTTGGAAATTGCTCCCAAGGATGAACCAGACTTGTGGAGGTCTACAATTTATTTTGGCTGATTTCTATTGATTTTCCCATGATGTCATGTAAAGAGGCACTGAGTTTGAAGGTAGGCCTTGAAATACATCCACAGGTACACCTCCAATTGACTCAAATGATGTCAATTAGACTATCAGGATCTTCTAAAGCCATGACATCATTTTCTGGAATTTTCCAAGCTGTTTAAAGGCACAGTCAACTTAGTGTATGTCAACTTCTGATCCACTGGAATTGTGATACAGTGAATTCTATGTGAAATAATCTGTCTGTAAACAATTGTTGGAAAAATGTATTGTGTCATGCACAAAGTAGATGTCCTAACTGACTTGCCAAAACTGTAGTTTGTTAAGAAATGTGTGGAGTGTTTGAAAAACGAGTTTTAATGACTCCAACCTAAGTGTATGTAAACTTCCGACTTCAACTATATATATATATGTATGTGTGTATGTATGTATGTGTATATATATATATATATATATATATATATATATATATATATATATTTGCGAGAAAAAAAACAAATGGGGGATTGGAAGTGATGCAGACAATTACATTGATGGAAGTTACAATCTATCTGAAATATTAAAGCTGATCTACCCCCCCAAAAATAAAAAAAATAAAAAAAGTACAAAATATTTTAAAATAAAGACAGAGGTCTGCGCCCTTGCATTGATTACCGTGCACTTAAACAAACTACCATTTGTTTTAGTTACCCTCTACCCCTCATCTCCTCTGTTATCGAATCAATGCATGGGCGCGCTTCTTCACAAAATTTGATCTCCGGAGTGCGTACAACCTGGTGTGTGTCTGGGAAGGGGACGAGTGGAAGACAGCATTCAACACAACCACGGGGCATTATGAATACCTGGTGATGCCATACGGGTTGATGAATGCTCCATCAGTCTTCCAGTCCTTTGTGAATGAGGTGTTTCGGGACATGCTTGGTCGCGGTGTGGTGGTCTACATCAATGACATTCTGGTGCATTCCACTACGTGTGCCGAGCATGTGTCCCTGGTTCGCAGAGTGCTGGGCCGACTGTTGGAGCATGACCTGTATGCCAAGGCAGAAAAGTGTCTGTTCTTCCAACAGTCCGTCTCCTTCCTCGGATACCATATCACCCCCTCAGGTGTGGAGATTGAGGGAGACCGTATTTCAGCCGTGCGTAATTGGCCGACTCCAACCACGGTAAAGGAGGTGCTGCGCTTTATTGGCTTTGCCAATTACTATCGGAGGTTTATCCGGGGCGCAGCTCCCATCACCTCTCTGTTGAATGGTGGGCCGTCCCGGCTCCGCTGATCTGCTGAGGCTGACAGGGCTTTCAGTAACCTGAGGGCTCTGTTCACCTCAGCCCCGGTACTGGCCCATCTCGATACATCATTACCGTTCGTAGTGGAGGTGGATGCGTCCGAGGTAGGAATAGGCGCAGTCCTATCCCAATGCTTGGGCACGTCACCCAAGCTCCGCCCTGTGCCTTCTTCTCCAAGAAGCTTAGCCCGGCGGAGCAGAACTACGACGTTGTTGATCGGGAGCTGTTTGCTGTTGTCAGAGCCCTGACCGCGTGGAGGCACTGGCTCGAGGGGGCGAAACACCCTTTCCTCTTTTGGACTGACCACCGTAACCTGGAGTACATCCGAGCAGTGAGGAGACTGAACCCTCGCCAGGCCAGGTGGGCCTTGTTCTTCACCCGATTTGATTTCACATTGTCATACATACCAGGTACTAAGAACGTGAAGGCAGATGCATTGTCACGGCTGTACGACACAGAGGAGAGGCGCATAGACAACACCCCCATACTCCCGGGCTCCTGCATTGTGGCGCCGGTAGTGTGGGCGGTGGACGCGGACATAGAGCGGGCGTTACGCACAGAGCCATCGCCACCTCAGTGCCCAGCTGGGCTGCGGTACGTGCTGTCTCTTGTCCGTGATCGTCTTATCTATTGGGCACACGTCCCCCTCCTCTGGTCACCCAGATATTGGCCGTACAGTGCGCTGCCTGACCGGGAAGTACTGGTGGCCTACCTTGGCTAAGGACGTGAGGGTGTGTGTCTCCTCCTGCTCGGTGTGTGCCCAGAGTAAGGCACCTAGGCACCTTCCAGCGGGTAAGTTACATCCCTTACCAGTTCCACAACGGCCATGGTCCCACTTGTCAATTGACTTCCTCACTGATCTTCCCCTCTCTCAGTGTAACACCACCATCCTGGTCGTTGTGGACTGCTTTTCTAAAGCCTGCCGCCTCCTTCCTCTGCCCGGTCTCCCCATGGCCCTGCAACCTGCGGAAGCCCTGTTTACTGACATCTTCCGGCACTACGGGGTGCCACAGGACATAGTATCTGACCGGGATCCCCAGTTTACATCCAGGGTCTGGAAGGCGTTCATGGAACGTCTGGGGGGCTCAGTCAGCCTGACCTCTGGGTTTCACCCAGAGTCTAATGGGTAGGTGGAACGGGTGAATCAGGATGTGGGTAGGTTCCTGCAGTCCTACTGCCAGGACCGGCTGGGGGAGTGGTCGGTGTTCTTGCCATGGGCCGAATATGCCCAGAACTCTCTCTGCCACTCCTACACTAACCTATCTCCATTTCAATGTGTTTTAGGTTATCAGCCAGTCCTGGCACCATGGCATCAGAGCCAGACCGAAGCTCCTGCAGTGGATGACTGGTTCCGGCGCACGGAGGAGACATGGAACGCTGCCCACGTCCACCTCCAGCGTGCCGTGCGTCGCAGAAGGCCAACGCTGATCGCCACCGCAGTGAGGCCCCGGTCTTTGTACCGGGTGATCGGGTCTGGCTCTCGACCCGGAATCTGCCCCTCCGCCTGCCCTGCTGGAAGTCCTGAGGAGAGTAAACGAGGTTAGGTATAGGTTGCTACTCTCTCCTGATTACCGTATTAAACCCTCGTTTCACGTGTCTCTCCTCAGGCCAGTGGTGGATGGTCCGCTCGAGGAGTCTGAGGTGCGGGAGGTTCCGCCGCCCCCTCTGGACATCGAGGGGGCCCCGGCGTACTCCGTCCATTCCATTCTGGATTCGAGGCGTCGGATGGGGGGCCTTCAGTACCTCATGGAGTGGGAGGGGTACGGTCTGGAGGAGCGGTGCTGGGTCCCGGTGAGGGATGTCCTCGATCCCTCAAGTTGCAGGATTCCCACCGTCGCCATCAGGCTCGCACTGCTCCGCGTCCTCCTGGCTGTCCCCGAGGCCAGTGTCGGTGCGCTGCTGGAGCTGCGCGTCAATGGGGGGGTACTGTCACGACTTCCTCCGAAGCTGCCTCCTCTCCTTGTTCGGGCAGGCTTCGGCGTTCGTCGTCACCGGCCTTCTAGCCACTGCCGCTCCTCATCTCATCATTCCATTTGTTTTGTCTTGTTTATTACACACACCTGGTTCATATCCCCCCATTAGTACCTGTATAAGTATTCCCTCTGCCCCCCATGTCTTTGTGTGTGATTGTTTATTGTGGAGGTCACTATAGCTCGGTGGAGCTATGTTGTATTTTGTATCGCCGAGATATTCACCCGTGTCTTGTTTTCTCCGTATTTCCGCACTGGAGTGTTTTACGCATTGCTGCGTACCACTGTATTGCCAAATAAACCATTTATTCTGTGATTTACCCTCCTGCGCCTGTCTCTGTCCAAAGTCACCCGCTACATTTACGGTGGGAAATACACATGCAGAGATAATTCGTTCACCCACACCGCGTCTCACAAAGACACAGAGGATGGAACCAAAAATCTCAAATTTGGACTCCAGACCAAAGTACACATTTCCACCGGTCAAATGTCCATTGCTCGTGTTTCTTGGCCCAAGCAGGTCTCTTCTTATTATTGGTGTCCTTTAGTAGTGTTTCTTTGCAGCAATTTGACCATGAAGGCCTGATTCACACAGTCCCTTCTGAACAGTTGATGTTGAAATGTGTCTGTGACTTGAACTCTGTGAAGCATTTATTTGGGCTGCAATTTCTGTGTCTGATAACTCTAATTAACTTATCCTCTGCAGCAGAGGTAACTCTGGTTCTTCCATTCCTGTGGCGGTCCTCATGAGAGGCAGTTTCATCATAGCGCTTGATGGTTTTTGCGACTGCACTTGAAGAAATTTTCAAAGTTCTTGAAATGTTCCGTATTGACTGACCTTCTTGTCTGAAGGTAATGATGGACTGTTGTTTCTCTTTGCTTATTTGAGCTGTTCTTGCCATAATATGGACTTGGTATTTTACCAAATAGGGCTATCTTCTGTGTACACAAAGGGTGGCTATTTGAAGAATCTCAAATAACAAATATATTTTGATTTTATTAAACACTTTTTTGGTTACTACATGAGTCCATATGTGTTATTTCATAGTTTGATGTCTTCACTATTATTCTACAATGTAAAAAATAGTAAAAAACAAAGAAAAACCATTGATTGAGTAGGTGTGTCCAAACTTTTGACTGGTAGTGTATGTGGACACCTGTCAGCAACGGGTGTGGCTGAAATAGCCAAATCCACTAATTTGAAGGAGTGTCCACATACTTTTGTATATATAGTGTAGCTACAGGATGGAGGTAAGGCTGGTCGTCCCTAAAGAGACAGAGACAACCAAGAACTGTATCTTTGTTATTGCTTGGTAATTCACAGTGGTGGGAGAGTAGGAGCACAGAGTAGGATCACAGAGTAGGATCACAGAGTAGGATTGCTGACATCTTCTCCTCTCAAGGACTCATCTTGTGTTTCAGTTTCAAACTTGAGATGTTTTGTGTACTGCTTAAACATTCCTTCAACAGTAATAGCGGTAGCCTACTCAAACATGCACTCAGTGAATGGAAATCATTCGGTTGTGTTTAGTGAGAATTTGTTTAGGATGTAGACATTGTCTCTGTCCTCTTCTATCACAATAACACGAAGACATGTCTCCAACAGTTATGCAAATCTGAGGTTTCCTACATGAACAACGACAACGTGAATAATTTAAATAGGAAAGAAACAAGCCCTGCTCCCTGCTATCTTGACCTCTGAGTGGACTTGGTTTATGTAACTCATCCTCCTCCCACTCTCTCACAGTGCACCAGCTTCATGCTAGGTTGCAGTAGATCTGGTGTGTCTCGCCGTTCCTCTGGTCTCTACATAGATCTGAGAGAGAGAGAGAGAGAGAGAGAGAGAGAGAGAGAGAGAGAGAGAGAGAGAGAGAGAGAGAGGAGAAATAGAGAAAATGAGAGAGATACTGTAGCGAGAGACACAAAGAGGAAGAGAGAGAAACGCTGAGCTGCATGTTCTCCTAGCTGAGATGAAACAGAGGGCTTGACTCAGAGACTGTGGCTGGGCTCAGAGTAAAGCTCATCATTAGTCCTCTCACTGCATGACCTAAGCTTTAATGATCCATACGTCCAAATGGGCTGCTTCTCACCATATCAGCACATTTATCAGGTCCACTAGGATCACAGCTAATGACCATGTCTCCAGTAGGGTAATACCAGGAAAATAACGATGTCTGGAGAGAGAGAGTGGGTGAGAGAGTGCAAGGAGGAGAGGGTGAGAGGGAGGGAGGGAAGATAGATGGGCTAATATGTTAGCATGCAGGAAATCAAAATCAACCTATGCTGTGCATGTGCATGTGTGCGTGTATGCGAATATCTCCATATGTGTGTGTTTGTATGTGTGTGTGTGTGTTTGTGTGTGTGTGTGTGTGTGTGAGCGTGTGCATGTGTGTGCATGTGTGTGCATGTCTGTACATGTGCGTGGGGGCAGGGTGGGCCGGGGTACCCAGAAGAGAACCCTCCAGAAAGCAGGCTCATGTCAAATTCATCTGGAGACTAAACACTGACCCAGTTCCAGTGTGTGAATCTCATTGTGAATCTCATAACTTCACCACAAATGTATCCCATGCCCAAGATAGAACAGAACTGAGCAGAACAGAGGATAAGAGAGGAGAACAGGGGGAATAACTAAATGAGGGGCTGTGTGATTAAAGACGTTATGAGAAAGGAGGGCAAGAAAAAACCCACAAAGGAGGAAGCAAAGAGGGTTATGACTGGAGAGAAGAAGAGAGAAGAGAGAGAAGAAGGGAAGAAGAAAGATTCCCCTGTGAGAGTAGGGTGGTGAAGCAGCCTTAATGTTAATACTGATCTGATTCACTCTATAGGGACCTCATTAGGTTCCAGATTATACTATGGACCTAGTTTACACACACACACATACCTTTTCTCTCACACACCAGCATTAATGATACCTATAACAGGGCAATCAGAGGGTGGGAGGGAGTCCACACCTGCCTGATGTTCAAATGCCTCCCATGACAATATGGTTTCTGAGATGGTGTGTTACATCATTGACTAAATGTGTCCTGGCTGGGAGCTGATATCCCCATTCATGTGTTGTTATTCCCATCGCAGCCATTGTGAGTCGGTGGTTCGAAATCCAGACTAGCAAAGTAGGAAGTCGCGGTGATCCACTGAAGTCTATGGAAAATGAGCGTTGAAACTTTTCTCCAGTTTAACCTTTGAATGAACAAATCGTTGATAAACCACATTGGATGACCTATTGTCATGTTATTACACACATCACACACACTTTCTGCATCTTTAAACACCAGCTTATTTCTGAATACTCACCACATTCCGCTACCATATTCTCACAGCTTTGACATGGACGACATCATCAGTCTGACCCCATTCCATTACCTAGAAAACCGTCTGGTGTGGCACACCTCACGCCCCCTGCCTCTAATAATCAGTAATAACCAGCTGGAGGAAACACACACACACACACATCACTCAGCCCAGTGGGTCGCAGTCCAAGTGGACTCAGTAATAGGCCTAGCCATCCATCTGTTGGATGGGAGACAGGTATGGCACTGAATGGCTATGAATCAATCACTGACTCCATAATAATCATAATATCTAACTGGCCCACAGCCATAGTCTCATAGAGCCATGCTCTTAGGTGGAATAAAGATATGGATTTAGAATGGAATATTCTGTTATGATGTAGTGGTTTGACCTTCAAGGCAATTCACAAACACACGCACACATACACCCACACACACTATTTTCCTCAAGTGTCTTACTTTGTAATCTGAATATTGATCTGTCAATAAGTAAACCATCAACACATCTATAGAAACATCTATACATGGATTACCTACAGCTATCACTGTGACAGAGGCAAATAAAATGATTCGCCTCTCTCTGTCCTTCTCTTTGTCCTTCCCGCTCCCTCTCTTTCTCCCCCATCCACCCCCCCCACCCCGCCCCATCCCTCCCCAGAGTCTAGGGCTCATAGATCCCTGTGTGTCTCTGTCACTGTGCGTCTGCTATGTGCTGTGCCACAGTGAGGCTGCATGGCTGAAGGTCTTCTCAGGGTCAGGCCTGGGTGCAGAGAGCTCCAGACCACACACACACACACACACACACACACACACACACTGTCACACAAACACACCCACACACTCCGTCCCACACACACACACACACACTCTATCACACACACACACACTCTGTCACACACACACACAGATATTCACACACAGACAGACTGCAGGGCTCCTTGTTAATACTGCACTGCCTGGCTGTAAGGAGCACCATGACACCGTGGTTATTGGTGTTTTCACAAGGCATCGTTACATTCTGGGACACACAGTGACAATCACTTTATATTACCAGAAGCCAGATTGGGTCTTTATGACAATGTCGTTAAGGGAAGGTCAAAGACACAAACACACAGACATACACTTAAACATTAGTGCACGCACACACACGCATACACACACAGCGGATAAACACACACACACACACACACACACACACACACATGGTATTATATGGTTAACATTGTCATAACCTTGCACTGCTGTGGGTTTTTGTACTCCTCCCCTAGGTGATCTAAGGTCAAGTCTCCTCCCTCCAGAACAGGTCTGTGATGTGATGAAGGTTAAACAGTAGCCACCCTCACACACACACACACACACGCACGCGCGCACACAC
Organism: Coregonus clupeaformis; assembly: GCF_020615455.1. Lineage (NCBI taxonomy): Eukaryota > Metazoa > Chordata > Actinopteri > Salmoniformes > Salmonidae > Coregonus > Coregonus clupeaformis. Next base: position 933,974 of record NC_059206.1, read on the forward strand.
ACACACACACACACACACACACACACACACGCACACACACATACACACACACACGCACACACACACAAACACACACACAAACACATACACACACACAAACACACTCACACACACACATTCACACACACACACACACACGTGCGCGCACACACACACACATACACACACACACACACACACACCCACATTCACACACACACACACACACATTCACACACACACACACACACACACACACATACACACACACACACACACAAACACACACACACACACACAGAGAGATTGAGAGTACCGGTCGATAGGTGGTGGCTAGCTCATAGCTGTGTACTGTAGTAAACATTTATTAAGCGGTGCAATACTTAATGTATCGTTCCGTCTGCACCCCCACTAACTTTATGACCTGAGAGAGGAAATGATCAGGTTGATGTAGATATTTATGGACACAAATACTACCCTGACCTTACATGCAGTCTCTTGTTATTTCAAGTTTTTGCAACAATAGTAGGCAACAGTATTACCCTGGAAAGTAATCTCTAGAACAACAAACGCAAAGGGATTTGAGTTTTAGTTCTTCATTTTTCTTTGGCACCAATAGTTCAGAATGAATGGAAAAGTCTTAAGAAGACTTCTTAGAAGTATTTCATGCTCTGACCAGGGAGATATATTTACTGAAGTCATTACTGTTGCTGATGAGTGTTTACACAGATCCATCTGGATGGGGAGGAGCAGCGTTGAAAAGCAATCAGGGGAGGAAGAAAGAAAAACCCCAAAACAACAAATAGGAAATGAATCGAGAAAAAAAAGAGAGTGCAGACAGTGGAAAAATAGTAATGAGACAATAGTTTCTGATTGTATAAAATAACAGGTTAATTTAATCTGTACATTAGATCAGTGTTTCTCAATCCTGGTCCTAGGGACTCACAGGGTGCATGTTTTGTTTTTGCCCTATCCCTCACACACTTAATCCAGATATGGAAGTCAATGAACTGAGTAGACCAGACCCAGCTGCTATAGCATTGGCGTCTATGGGAGAGCCACCCCACCTTAAGTAGACAGGAACTGACACATTTCTTTCAAAGGTAAACGGCCTCAGTGAACCATCTTCATTTATCCATCATCTTTGACTTGATCCAACTACGTAATCAACTTTTCATCAATACTTTTAGTTGAATCAGGTGTATTAGTGCTAGGGGAAAAACATAAATGTGCTACCCTTTGGGTCCCAGGACCAGGATTGAGAAACATTATATTAGATTATCCTAATGACAAATCATTGTTAGGAGGTAACATCAACCTATGTCTCCAGACCTTTAGGCTTCTTCTTGTTAGATTAACTACATAATTAAACTGCACTGTACAAGAAGATGTCAGGTATATTAGATTCTATTAGATAGTGTGTCATAGCGATTAATTACTTGTGACATAGCTCCTTCACACATTTCATCTCATTTGGGGTATAATTATGCATTTTTCAGTAGTCGTCCATCTTGTTAATGTAACAGTGACATCCCACAGTATGTTGTTGATCAAAGGAATAATAAAGTCATCTTCTGTATCCCAAATGGCACCCTATGCCCTGGTCAAAAGTAGTGCCCTACATAAGGGATAGGGTACCATTTGGGACGTAGCCATCCACTGAGGATACTTCTAAACTGAATAGTTCCATAATATTATGAGCAGCAGTGCTGCTGGCTCCAGTCCTCTCCTTCCACAGTACAGTAGTGGGGTAATGAGAAAGCAATCCTCTCCTTCCACAGTACAGTAGTGGGGTAATGAGAAAGCAATCCTCTCCTTCCACAGTACAGTAGTGGGGTAATGAGAAAGCAATCCTCTCCTTCCACAGTACAGTAGTGGGGTAATGAGACAACAATCCTCTCCTTCCACAGTACAGTAGTGGGGTAATGAGACAACAATCCTCTCCTTCCACAGTACAGTAGTGGGGTAATGAGAAAGCAATCCTCTCCTTCCACAGTACAGTAGTGGGGTAATGAGACAACAATCCTCTCCTTCCACAGTACAGTAGTGGGGTAATGAGACAACAATCCTCTCCTTCCACAGTACAGTAGTGGGGTAATGAGAAAGCAATCCTCTCCTTCCACAGTACAGTAGTGGGGTAATGAGACAACAATCCTCTCCTTCCACAGTACAGTAGTGGGGTAATGAGACAACAATCCTCTCCTTCCACAGTACAGTAGTGGGGTAATGAGACAACAATCCTCTCCTTCCACAGTACAGTAGTGGGGTAATGAGACAACAATCCTCTCCTTCCACAGTACAGTAGTGGGGTAATGAGAAAACAATCCTCTGCTTTCACAGTACAGTAGTGGGGTAATGAGACAACAATCCTCTCCTTCCACAGTACAGTAGTGGGGTAATGAGACAACAATCCTCTCCTTCCACAGGACAGTAGTGGGGTAATGAGACAACAATCCTCTCCTTCCACAGTAAAGTAGTGGGGTAATGAGACAACAATCCTCTCCTTCCACAGGACAGTAGTGAGGGTTGTCATTTAGAAGTATGATATTTTTCTTATTTTTCTACATTACTAGAATATTTCATTTTTTTAATGCAGTTAAAATCCTAATATGACAACATAAAAGTAATATACATAAAAAATATGTCCTAAAGCTTGTGTTTATGTGTGTGCACCAACTGTTTGCCAGAGTGAGTGTGTCTTTGTCTATGGGATAATTTGTTTGTACAGTTAAAATTTGTATAATGACAGCATAAAAAAATAAAAAAATAAAAATCCTAAAGCTTGGGTGTCTCTTTGTATATAGTGACTGTCTCTTTGTCTATAGAAGTGTATCCTGACAACAGTAGCAGAGAAGTGGGATTTCCTACAAAACCTATCACCTGACGCAGGCACACAGGAGAGAATAAAGTGATTATGACACCTCCATTGATGAGTGTGACTGAGAAACAGAGTTTGTTGAGTGTCAAGTCAAGGTGAGTGAAACAGAGTCCTTAAAAACGTGCGCCTATATGCCAATTTCAGTGAGCACAACTAGGGATATTTAAGACCAACCAAAAGCTGGTCTTAGTGCGTAATGCAATTGGTTATGGCATTGATTTTGCCAGCGCACAGTAGCAACAAAAATCTCTGCCTCTACCTCTGATTCCAAAGGTTGCAAGTTCGAATCCAGCGACAGAAAGTTGTTAATTGTTGTTGTGAGATTTTTTTCATTTAAGCCTATCCCAAACCTTAACCCTAACCATTCTGAGTTAATGCCTAACCAATAAGATTTCGGAATTAATGAACCAGAGGCAGATGCTTACGCCCATCCACCATCCCCGTCCACAATGCTCTAGCAAAACTGAAACCTACTTGAAGGTAACAGCGCTCACTGTTGCCCCTAGTGGCCGGTTTCCACGTCATCTCCCGATGTCCTCAGACATGGATGGACGTCGAATACTGACTTGTATTACGGGTGACCTGGCTGAATATGGGATAGGCCTACATTTTGTTATTTTGTTTCTGTGGGCTATTTAACAAATTAGCCTATAATGGACTAACATTCAAATTGGAGTTGATGACCCAATGCATACAATGCATAAAATACCTTGAATACACATTTTTACATTTTAGTCATTTAGCAGACACTCTTATCCAGAGCGACTTACAGTTAGTGAATGCATACATGTTTTGTTTTTTCATACTGGCCCCCCATGGGAAATGAACCCACATCCCTGCCGGCCAAACCCTCCCCTACCTTGGATGACGCTGGACCAATTGTGCGCCGCCCATGGGTCTCCCGGTCGCGGCCTGCTGCGACAGAGCCTGGACTCGAACCAGGATCTCTAGTGGCACAGCTAGCACTGCGATGCAGTGTCTTAGACCACTGCGCCACTCGAAACAACCACATTCTGATTGGCCAGTGAGGGGTCAAGCCTCGGCACACCTTCAACTTGTTTATTCATCAAAACCCAGCCCATTCGCACCACATCAGCTAATGTGCCCATAATTCTGTTTGTGAAAATAGCAAAAATATATCTGACACACCCCCAACCTGTAGCGCTACCGAGTGCTTAGATTTACTATTGCGTTGGGTTTGTTAAAATATAGCCCTTAGTTGTGACAAACAAGATGAGTCACAATAAGAGGTAGAACATACTGCTGAGAGAGAACGAGAGGGGGTAGAGAAAGAGAGAGAGAGAGAGAGAGAGAGAGAGAGAGAGAGAGAGAGAGAGAGAGAGAGAGAGAGAGAGAGAGAGAGAGAGAGAGAGAGAGAGAGAGAGCGAGAGCGAGAGAGAGAGAGAGAGAGAGAGAGCGAGAGCAGAGAGAGAGAGAGAGAGAGAGAGAGAGCGAGAGAGAGAGAGAGAGAGAGAGAGAGAGAGAGCGAGAGAGAGAGAGAGAGAGCGAGAGAGAGAGAGAGAGCGAGAGAGAGCGAGAGAGAGCGAGAGAAAGAGAGAGAAAGAGAGAGAAAGAGACTACACTGCTGGGACTCTAGGGTGGCTTTGCCTCAGTCAGAAAGAGAGATTATTCTAGTGTGTGATATGATATGCAATCTCATTATAGACGGTTGCTGATGTATGACAGCAACAACATAAACATTCAAGAAAACCATAAACATCCAGCATTGGATGTCATTGGATGTCATGGTACAGGAACTATCTATTTCCATTCAATCCATTTCACAATCATATCATAAATTATTTCTGACAGATGGATAGAGGCAATCCCCTAGCACAGGGCTTAGATAGTAATTGGACATTTCAGTCGCGGACCAACCGTGCTAATAAAAGTGGTATACACGTAATGGAGTTGTAAATACACAAAGCAGCCAGAATACTAATAAACAACATCTGTCATCTTTAGCAGAAAAGTGCAAAGACTGAAAAATATAACAATATGACAAAAATCCATAGTTCATGAATACAGTGTCAGAATGGAGATTGGATGTTGATCATGATTGACTAGTAATGCCTGATGAGTGCCTGTAAATTGTTGTCTGTCACATGAGATGATTGAGATGACGGTTGCTTTGATTGACAAAATAAAGATACAGTGGGGGAAAAAAGTATTTAGTCAGCCACCAATTGTGCAAGTTCTCCCACTTAAAAAGATGAGAGAGGCCTGTAATTTTCATCATAGGTAAATGCCAACTATGACAGACAAATTGAGAGAAAAAAATTCCAGAAAATCACATTGTAGGATTTTTAATGAATTTATTTGCAAATTATGGTGGAAAATAAGTATTTGGTCACCTACAAACAAGCAAGATTTCTGGCTCTTACAGACCCGTAACTTCTTCTTTAAGAGGCTCCTCTGTCCTCCACTCGTTACCTGTATTAATGGCACCTGTTTGAACTTGTTATCAGTATAAAAGACACCTGTCCACAACCTCAAACAGTCACACTCCAAACTCCACTATGGCCAAGACCAAAGAGCTGTCAAAGGACACCAGAAACAAAATTGTAGACCTGCACCAGGCTGGGAAGACTGAATCTGCAATAGGTAAGCAGCTTGGTTTGAAGAAATCAACTGTGGGAGCAATTATTAGGAAATGGAAGACATACAAGACCACTGATAATCTCCCTCGATCTGGGGCTCCACGCAAGATCTCACCCCGTGGGGTCAAAATGATCACAAGAACGGTGAGCAAAAATCCCAGAACCACACGGGGGGACCTAGTGGATGACCTGCAGAGAGCTGGGACCAAAGTAACAAAGCCTACCATCAGTAACACACTACGCCGCCATGGACTCAAATCCTGCAGTGCCAGACGTGTCCCCCTGCTTAAGCCAGTACATGTCCAGGCCCGTCTGAAGTTTGCTAGAGTGCATTTGGATGATCCAGAAGAGGATTGGGAGAATGTCATATGGTCAGATGAAACTAAAATATAACTTTTTGGTAAAAACTCAACTCGTCGTGTTTGGAGGACAAAGAATGCTGAGTTGCATCCAAAGAACACCATACCTACTGTGAAGCATGGGGGTGGAAACATCATGCTTTGGGGCTGTTTTTCTGCAAAGGGACCAGGACGACTGATCCGTGTAAAGGAAAGAATGAATGGGGCCATGTATCGTGAGATTTTGAGTGAAAACCTCCTTCCATCAGCAAGGGCATTGAAGATGAAACGTGGCTGGGTCTTTCAGCATGACAATGATCCCAAACACACCGCCCGGGCAACGAAGGAGTGGCTTCGTAAGAAGCATTTCAAGGTCCTGGAGTGGCCTAGCCAGTCTCCAGATCTCAACCCCATAGAAAATCTTTGGAGGGAGTTGAAAGTCCGTATTGCCCAGCGACAGCCCCAAAACATCACTGCTCTAGAGGAGATCTGCATGGAGGAATGGGCCAAAATACCAGCAACAGTGTGTGAAAACCTTGTGAAGACTTACAGAAAATGTTTGACCTGTGTCATTGCCAACAAAGGGTATATAACAAAGTATTGAGAAACTTTTGTTATTGACCAAATACTTATTTTCCACCATAATTTGCAAATAAATTCATTAAAAATCCTACAATGTGATTTTCTGGAATTGTTTTTCTCATTTTGTCTGTCATAGTTGACGTGTACCTATGATGAAAATTACAGGCATCTCTCATATTTTTAAGTGGGAGAACTTGCACAATTGGTGGCTGACTAAATACTTTTTTTCCCCCACTGTATGTCCTGTTGATCTCCGTATGTTGTGTCCATATAAGTTTTAATTGTCCTATAGTTCCAGTCTCTGAACCCTCCAAATGCTGTGTTACAAAAGTATAGTCGAGGCAGGAAATGAATCCAGGCAGGTGTCTCATGCTCAGCGATTCATTGTTACAGTAATTATTCCATCAATTTCTTCCTCCCTATCTTCATAGACCTTCTATTATTTTACAGTGATAACCCCCTCCCTTGCTCTGTGACTCTGTCCTGGTATATTTGTAGAAAATGAGTATATTTCTCCAAGGTTACGTGGTAAACAAGGTGGTGGGTGGCAGGTTTACAGTTTCCTGAGGTGGAGCTGTGGACCCAGGGAGTAATTTGTCAACTGACTGCTGAATCTAACAGGACCACAGGGAAGAGACTTAATTCATCCAGAGTAGAATCTAGCTCCTGTCATCTATGCCATTTATGACAGGTGGATAAAGGCAGGGCAACCTTGTATTGAGAAAGCAAGGGAAGGAGGGAGGGAGGGAGGGGTACCCATAAATTAGCACTGATACCATTCTAAACCACTAACTGAATAATGCACAGCCAAAGTGCTAAGCTACAAAAGTCTACATAAATTATACACAAGTTCAAATATACCCTATACCACTTAAATAATAGACATTATCTATAAAATATCACCTTTGGTGCAGCAGTCCCCTCATAACTAGAAGATAGCTGGTTTGTTGGACCACAGAACAGCTGGAGCTCAGTTGGAAGAACATTGGTGCTCGCAACGCCATGATAGTAGGTTCGATTCTCGGGACCACTCATACGTAAAATGTATGCACACATCACTGCATGTCACTATGGATGAAAGTGTCTGCTTAAAGTCATATATTATTATATATTACTATAGATACACCATTATTAATCCCCCAAAATCTTAACAAAATAGGTTTGTTACTAGCCTCAAAACCCAAACTGAAGGTTACTAGGGTGTTACTACTGAGACGTAGTCAACAGCTTTTTTATATTTGGACCACAGAACATCTAGATAGACACTGTTACAAATTACAACGGTTCCACATGTGGTTGTTAGTTACTGGGTGTCCTAGGAAACAGTCTGTAGTAAAACCTCAACCCTTATTTATGAGGTGCTGGGCCGGACAAAAACTAGCCTACTTGTAACTAGGGCCGACACACTCCAACTCATACTTTTTTATTGGTTCAGTGATCTAGAAAACAGTTCACACGTTATCATGTAACTATACAGTACAGTAGTACATCCCATACTCAAAGATCCTGAAATGGCTTCCTTGCATTAGGATCCACCCATGTCGACCATAACTCACAGCCTGGAAGGTTACTGGAAGGCTAGGGCTGGATTGACTGGATTGACGAGGGTTCAACCGGTCCCTCAGCCAATCTAATGGGACTTATACAGCAGGGCTAGAACAGCCCTCCAACCCCCTAGAAAGTTGCATTCCAAATGGCACCCTATTCCCTTTATAGTGCATGTCACATTCGTTTAAGGACGGGTCAGACCAAGGCGCAGCGTGAAATGCGTATATGTTTAATTAAATGATAAACACACGACAAAACAACAAACCAACGAAACGTGAAGTCCTAAGGCTACACACAAAACAAGCCTACTCACGGAACAAGATCCCACAACTAACGAGTGCCAATAGGCTGCCTAAGCATGATCCCCAATCAGAGACAACGAGCGACAGCTGCCTCTGATTGGGAAACACACCCGGCCAAACATAGAACTACAAAACCTAGATCACAAACATAGAGAATACAACATAGAATATCCACACCCTGACTCAACATATAAGAGTCCCCTGTGTCAGGGCGTGACAGTGCACTACTTTTGAGCCCTGTGGGCCTTGGTCAAAAGTAGTGCACTTTATAGGGAATAGGGTCCCATCTGATGCAACAGCATTATTAATACAGTACATAGATTTCCATCCACAGTCTTCATTAATGTATGTATAAACTATGATTAAGCCTGTGTGGAGAGGAGCCTGTGTGGTCTATAGTAAAAAAGCATTAGATGGGAACAGGATATGAAATCTGTGATGAACCTCTCAGTAAATTGTCATGCAGTAATTACATAGAGGGATCTGAGGATGATGAGATCATACATAATGCTGGAGATTTATCGAGAGAAAGAGAGAGATGTCAAATTAAACATATTTTTGTCAGATCCGGTTGGAGGTTGGCGAAGTGTACATGTGTGTGTTTGGTTTTACTATCCTTGTAGGAACCAGAAGTCCTCACAAAGATATTAAAACAAGGAAAATTCAGACAAGTGGGGACATTTCGCTGGTCCCCACAAGGAAAAAGCTATTTCAGGCTTAGGAGTTAGGGTTAGAATTATGGGTTAGGTTTAGGGTTAGGTTTAGGGTTAGGAGTTAAGGTTAGGTTTAGGGTTAGGGGTTTGGGATTAAGGTTAGGGTTAGGGTTAGGGTTAAGGTTAGGTTAAGGGTAAGGGTAAGGGTTAGGATTAGGGTTAGGGTTAGGGTTAGGGTTAGGGCACGTGTCAAAGTCATTCCACGGAGGGCCGAGTGTCTGTGGGTTTTCGCTCCTCACTTGTACTTGATTGAGGAATTAAGGTCACTGATTAGTAAGGAACTCTCCTCACCTGGTTGTTTAGGTCTTAATTGAAAGGAAAAACCAAAAACCTGCAGACACTAGACCCTCCATGGAATGAGTTTGACACCCCTGGGCTAGGGGTTATGGAAAATAGGATTTTGAATGGGAATCAATTGTTTGGTCCCCACAAGGACAGTAAAACAAACGTGTGTGTGTGTCCATCCATGCAAGTGTCAAACAAGGGGAGTGTCAGTACAACACATTATATATACAGTATTTACCATAAAGTGCCCGGTGGGTCCTGTTGGGAATTGCTCTAGTTTTGGAGTAATCATCTTTACAGAAACAAGTGAGGCAGAGCTACAGAGCTAGCAGGTTGTTGTCTGAACACGGTGAACCAACAAGCCAGTGAGGCAGGTCCCAAGAGCTGTGGTCAGATCTTGTCTGAACAGGGTGAACCAACAAGCCAGTGAGGCAGGTCCTAAGAGCTGTGGTCAGATCTTGTCTGAACAGGGTGAACCAACAAGCCAGTGAGGCAGGTCCCAAGAGCTGTGGTCAGATCTTGTCTGAACAGGGTGAACCAACAAGCCAGTGAGGCAGGTCCCAAGAGCTGTGGTCAGATCTTGTCTGAACAGGGTGAACCAACAAGCCAGTGAGGCAGGTCCCAAGAGCTGTGGTCAGATCTTGTCTGAACAGGGTGAACCAACAAGCCAGTGAGGCAGGTCCCAAGAGCTGTGGTCAGATCTTGTCTGAACAGGGTGAACCAACAAGCCAGTGAGGCAGGTCCCAAGAGCTGTGGTCAGATCTTGTCTGAACAGGGTGAACCAACAAGCCAGTGAGGCAGGTCCCAAGAGCTGTGGTCAGATCTTGTCTGAACAGGGTGAACCAACAAGCCAGTGAGGCAGGTCCCAAGAGCTGTGGTCAGATCTTGTCTGAACAGGGTGAACCAACAAGCCAGTGAGGCAGGTCCCAAAAGCTGTGGTCAGATCTTCCTAGAAGAGAAAACTCATTAATGGATAGATGGAATTTTAAGATTACTGGAGGAGAGGTGGAAGCAGAGGGATACTCATACACACACAAGTGCGCGCACACACACACACACACACACACACACACACAATAATTTATACTGTATATCCTATTGTGTGCATATCAGTGTTATTTCTGTGCATATTTCATACTACTCTACCTTCTTCTAATTACTTATTTCTTATTTGACTTCTGATTATTATTGATATTGATATTGTACTGCAATGTTGAGGGAGCTAGCGCGTAACCATTTCACTGCACCTTTTATACCCTGCTGTAAACTGTGTACGTGACAACTCAAATTTGATTGGAATTTATTTGACACACACACACACACACCTTCATTGACATGGTGTTCTCTCCAGACTCAATAGATCGAGGTAAATCGCTGACGGACTACCCATAACCCCCCTGGGTGACAGTAAAGCATTGTTTTGCTCCATGATCTTTAATCAATACAGGCTTACCCCTCCGTTACCTCCAGGGATAATTATTTCTGGTTCTCTGGGTGAAGCGTAGTGGAACTGTAAATATGTTAAGCAGCCAGAATACTAAAGACAACATCTTTCATCTTAGGAATTCTATGACTGAAAACTAAAGATATGACAAAAACCAATAGTTGACGAGTCCAGTGACAGAATGGAGATTGGATGTTGATCATGATTGATTATTAATGCCTGACGAGTATTAAGAGTATTAAGATGGCGGTTGCTTTGATTGACAGAATAAAGATACATCTTGTTGAGCTCCGTCTAAGTTTTAATTGTCCCTTAGTTGTTGTTCCACTCTCTGAACCCTCCAAACGGTGCATTACCAAAGTATAGTTGAGGCAGGAAATGAATCCAGGCAGTGTCAAGGGGTGGAGTGAAGTGAGATGTGGAATCACACGCAGGACACAGAGAATAAATCCAATAGTCTTTAGTGAAGTCCTTCAAAACACGCCAACAACGGCCACAGGCCACAGGCGAAAAATGACGCACACTAAACTTGGCACAAAGCAAGTGTGCCCAAAGGCAGGACTCTCCAAATACAAATATGAAACAAGGAGAGAACAAAACACAACGACCAAAACTACCACACGACAGTAAAACAATTACACACAACACCTAAACTAACACAAGGAACTAAATAGGGTGCCTAATGAGACTAAACACTAAACAGGTGTGACAAACAGACAAAACCAATCAAACATGAAACATCGAACGGTGGCAGCTAGTACTCCGGAGACGACGACCGCCGAAACCTGCCCGAACAAGGAGGAGGGGCCGCCTCAGCCGAAACCGTGACAGTACCCCCCCCTTGACGCGCGGCTCCAGCCGTGCGCCGCCCCCGGCCTCGGGGACGACCAGGAGGACGCGGAGCAGGGCGCATAGGATGACCACGATGGAATTCGGTCAGAAGGGACGGGTCCAGAATGTCCCTCCTCGGCACCCAGCACCGCTCCTCCGGGCCGTACCCCTCCCACTCCACGAGATATTGGAGACCCCCCATCCGGCGTCTCGAATCTAGGATGGCCCGAACAGTGTACGCCGGAGCCCCCTCGATGTCCAACGGGGGCGGGGGAGTCTCTTCTATCTCAAAGTCCTGGAGTGGACCAGCTACCACCGGCCTGAGGAGAGACACATGGAACGAGGGGTTAATATTTTTGTAATCAATGGGCAGTTGTAACTTGTAACACACCTCGTTCAATCTCCTCAGGACTTTAAAAGGCCCCACAAACCGCCGACCCAGCTTCCGGCAGGGCAGGCGGAGGGGCAGGTTTCTGTTTGAGAGCCAGACTCGATCTCCAGGTGCGTACACTGGCCCCTCACTGCGGTGGCGGTCGGCGCTCGTCTTCTGTCGACGGATGGCTCGCTGCAGATGGACGTGTGCAGCGTTCCACGTCTCCTCCGAGCGCCGCACCCACTCATCCACAGCAGGGGCCTCGATCTGGCTCTCATGCCAAGGTGCCAGAACCGGCTGGTACCCTAACACACACTGGAAAGGGGTTAGTTTAGTGGAGGAGTGGCGGAGAGAGTTCTGTGCCATCTCGGCCCAGGGCACATATCTCGCCCACTCCTCCGGCCGGCCCTGACAATATGACCTCAGAATCCTACCCACATCCTGGTTGACACGTTCGACCTGCCCATTACTCTCCGGGTGGTAACCCGAGGTAAGGCTCACCGAGACCCCCAACCGTTCCATAAACGCTCTCCAGACTCTGGAGGTAAACTGGGGGCCTCGATCAGACACTATATCCTCGGGTACCCCGTAATGCCGGAAGACGTGAGTAAATAGAGCCTCAGCGGTCTGTAGGGCAGTAGGAAGACCCGGCATGGGAAGGAGACGACAGGCCTTCGAGAACCGATCCACAACGACCAGGATGGTGGTATTCCCCTGTGAGGAGGGAAGGTCGGTAACAAAATCCACCGAGAGGTGAGACCAGGGTCGTTGTGGAACGGGCAGGGGTTGTAATTTACCCCTGGGCAAGTGTCTGGGCGCCTTACACTGGGCACACACTGAGCAGGAGGAGACATAAATCCTCACATCCCTGGCTAACGTTGGCCACCAGTACTTAGTACTAAGGCAGTGCACTGTCCGGCCAATACCTGGATGTCCAGAGGAGGGTGACGTGTGAGCCCAATAAATAAGCCGATCCCGGACCTCGAGCGGGACGTACGTCCGACCCACCGGACACTGTGGAGGGCTAGGGTCGGTGCGTAATGCCCGCTCGATCTCCGCATCGACCTCCCATACCACAGGTGCAACCAGACAAGACTCAGGTAGTATGGGAGTGGGTTCCACGCACCTCTCCTCTGTGTCATACCGCCGAGACAGGGCATCTGCCTTCCCGTTCTGGGACCCAGGGATGTAAGTGATCTTGAACACAAACCGGGCGAGAAACATAGTCCATCGAGCCTGGCGAGGATTCAGTCTCCTAGCTGCCCGAATGTATTCCAGGTTACGGTGGTCAGTTAGAATGAGAAAAGGGTGTTGAGCCCTTTCAAGCCAATGCCTCCACACCTTTAGGGCCTGTACTACGGCTAACAGCTCCCTGTCCCCTACGTCATAATTCCGCTCCGCCGGACTGAGCTTCTTAGAATAAAAAGCACAGGGGCGGAGTTTAGGTGGTGTGCCGGACCGTTGTGAAAGAACTGCCCCGATTCAGACGCGTCTACCTCTACTTGGAAGGGTAAAGTGGGATCTGGGTGCGCCAGCACTGGAGCCGAGGTAAACAGGTCCTTCAGTCTCCTAAAAGCCCTGTCCGCCTCAGCTGACCACCGCAAGCGCACAGGACCCCCCTTCAGAAGGGACGTTATGGGAGCTGCCACCTGTCCAAAACCCCAGATAAACCTCCGGTAGTAATTCGCAAAACCCAAGAACTGCTGCACCTCTTTAACCGTAGATGGGGTTTGCCAATTACGCACGGCAGACACACGGTCAACCTCCATTCTCACCCCTGACGCAGACAACTGATAACCCAAAAAGGAGACTGACTCCTGAAAGAACAGACATTTCTCGGCTTTGACATACAGGTCATGCTCCAACAATCTCCTCAATACTCTGCGCACCAGGGCTACATGCTCGGCCCGAGTAGAACTGTACACCAGAATATCGTCTATGTACACCACTACTCCCTGCGCCTGCATGTCCCGGAAAATCTCATCTACAAAAGATTGGAAGACTGATGGAGCATTCATTAACCCGTATGGCATGACGAGATACTCGTAATGACCGGAGGTAGTACTAAATGCTGTCTTCCACTCATCACCCTCTCTAATGCGCACCAAGTTATATGCGCTCCTGAGGCCAATTTTGTGAAGAACCGTGCCCCGTGTAAGGACTCCGTCATGGTCGCAATCAGCGGGAGTGGATAACTATATTTCACAGTCACCTGATTGAGACCGCGGTAATCAATACACGGACGCAAACCTCCATCCTTTTTCTTCACAAAAAAGAAGCTCGAGGACGCGGGAGAAGTGGAGGGCCGTATGTATCCCTGTCTCAGAGACTCGGCAATGTATGTCTCCATTGCCCTCTTCTCCTCCTGTGACAAAGGATACACATGGCTCGCGGGAGCGCAGCTCCTGCCTGGAGGTCTATCGCACAATCCCCCTGTCTATGAGGCGGCAACCGTGCCAGCTCTTGTCTTGCTAAACACGAGTGCCAAATCCTCATACTCAGGTGGAATGTGCAGTGCTGGCATCTGGTTCGGACTCTCCACCGAGGTCGCCCCTACGGAAACACCCAGACATAGCCCCTCACACTGAGCAGACCACCCTTTAAGAGCCTTCTCTCGCCACGAAATCGTAGGATCATGGGTAATCAACCAGGGAAGCCCCAGTACCACCGGATACGCAGGAGAGTCAATCAGATAGAGTTGAATCGTCTCCTCATGACCCCCCTGCGTCTTCATCCTAAGTGGCGCCGTGACCTCCCTAATCAACCCAGATCCTAACGGACGACTATCTAGGGCATGTACAGGGAAAGGATTATCAACCGGAAGGAGGGGAATCCCTAACTCAACACAGAATTTACGATCTACAAAATTCCCAGCTGCGCCTGAATCGACTAGCGCCTTATGCTGGGAACGAGGTGCAACCTGTGGAAAACAAACAGGTATAGTTATGTGTACGACAGAAAGCTCTGGGTAAGTGGGGCGTCTACTCACCTGGGAGGACTCCCCAATGTGTGACCTGCCGTCTCCCTCACCAGGGGACCCTCCCCAGCACCTAGCCGCGGTGTGCCCTCCGCGGCCACAGTTGGTGCAGGAGACCGCCCCCCTCGGGCTCCTTCTTCTCCCCACTCTAGCGCCAGCACCTCCGAGCTCCATCGGGCTCGGCTCGGAGGCGCTGGAGGGTGGAATGGGCGACCCCCACCTGGGACGTCCGCGGGTAGCGAGCAGGGTGTCCAGCCGAATGGCCATGTCCACCAACTGGTCAAATGATAGAGTAGTATCCCTGCACGCCAACTCTCTGCGGACGTCCTCCCGGAGGCTTCATCTAAAGTGGTCTATGAGGGCCCGCTCATTCCACCCTGCATCTGCCGCTAGAGTCCGGAACTCCAGCGCAAACTCTTGAGCGCTCCTCATCCCCTGCCGGAGGTAGAATAGACGCTCCCCCGCCGCCTTCCCTTCTGGTGGATGGTCGAAGACCGCACGGAAGCGGCGGGAGAACTCCGCGTAGGTGATAGTGGCGGTGTCTATTCTCCTCCATTCGGCGTTGGCCCACTCCAACGCCTTGCCGGTGAGACAGGAGATGAGGGCGGAAACGCTCTCGTGTCCCGAGTGCGCCGGGTGTACGGTGGCAAGGTAGAGGTCCACTTGTAACAGGAACCCCTGACACCCGGCAGCGGTGCCGTCGTACGCCCTCGGGAGCGAGAGCCGAATCCCACTGGGTTCCGGTTGTTGGACGGGCGGGCTGACCGATGGTGATGGTGAGGTAGGTGGAGGTGTGGGTGCATCGCTGGTTTCCCAACGATGGAGAATGTTCATCACCCGGTCCAGGGCGTACCCGATCTGGTTAATCCGATCGTCTTGACCACGGAGACGCTCTTCCATGATGTCGGTGGGTGCTCCTGCTGATTCCATGCGATGGTGTGTAATTCTGTCAAGGGGTGGAGTGAAGTGAGATGTGGAATCACACGCAGGACACAGAGAATAAATCCAATAGTCTTTAGTGAAGTCCTTCAAAACACGCCAACAACGGCCACAGGCCACAGGCGAAAAATGACGCACACTAAACTTGGCACAAAGCAAGTGTGCCCAAAGGCAGGACTCTCCAAATACAAATATGAAACAAGGAGAGAACAAAACACAACGACCAAAACTACCACACGACAGTAAAACAATTACACACAACACCTAAACTAACACAAGGAACTAAATAGGGTGCCTAATGAGACTAAACACTAAACAGGTGTGACAAACAGACAAAACCAATCAAACATGAAACATCGAACGGTGGCAGCTAGTACTCCGGAGACGACGACCGCCGAAACCTGCCCGAACAAGGAGGAGGGGCCGCCTCGGCCGAAACCGTGACAGGCAGGTGTGTTTTGTCCAGATAATCTCCAGTACACCTACCCTGATTTGGGCCTGAGTCGCCGGACACATCTCCAGGTTCTCTGGGTAAAGACAGATACGTACAGTACCTGTAGATTGAACGACATTCTGCTTCACCTATCTGGCCGAAGGGGCTGCACCACAAGGATCTACATGGCGTCTGTAACAGACAGGTGCATTGTGGTTAAAATGGTGTGTACATCAAAGACTCCATCCAGTCAGCCTATAGTATGTGATCCTGTCAAACACATCATGCCTCCAGGAAAAACACGTGAACAACATTCATACAACCTATACTATCCAGCAGGCAGAAATGAAAAACATGTTGGAAATAACCAATAACTTTATTTATTCACGTAGTAGAGAGAATATTTGCCACTGTGTCCTGAAGGGTAGAGAGGGTGTCTTCTGAAGAATGCAGCAGTACAACCATGAACATCTCACCTCTCAGTTTGAACGCTAACACACTAACAATAATACAGTCGACCTCTACAGGGGATACCTGGCCACGGTGTGACCTGACATACCTCAATCCCTTCCAATTCGTTACACTAGTCAGCGGTTCAACGCCCTTAACTCAGGCATTTATATTAATATTAATCACCTACATACCGTAACGCCATGACTGCATCCCTAAAGGCACCCTATTCCCTATATAGTGCACTACTTTTGATCAGGGCTTGATCAAAGGTAGTGCACTATATAGGAAATAGGGTGCCATTTGGGATGCAGCCCATCTATCCTACCTCGCTCTCATAAACAAATCTAACGTGAAGAGAGTGTTCTCTATCAAAGCTGCAGCTGATAGGCTGTCTCAGTCCAACCTCTGATAGGCTGTCTCAGTCCAGACTGGAGTCAGGAAAAGGAACGATTTCTCTTCTACACGTTTTCACTGCAGTTACACACTGTATTTATTGACTTTATCTCTCGTTGTTCATTGGCTCTGCACTTATGAAGAATTAATCCAGAGCGCCTAGCTGCTGGAGCGGAGGAAGAAGAGCGAGAGAAGACAAAGAGAGTCAGAAACGTACGTCATCTTCTTCGGCTCACGTCGCTGCTATGAATATTTCACCACCAGCGCCCAGTGTTCAATATTTGATAACCCTTTCACAAAAAGTGTTATAAGTTCAAATGAAATCCCAGATATAAGGACGATATAGCCACACTCTGTCGAAACATGAAAATGTTTCTGGCCACTGTCCAGTATAATTATGTACATCGAATTTATTTCATCCATATTTGATGCTAAAAAATATGATTATATTTTATTATGTTATCAAGATAATACCAGTATATGCACGGCAGAACTGCCAGATAT
Source organism: Coregonus clupeaformis (assembly GCF_020615455.1). Lineage (NCBI taxonomy): Eukaryota > Metazoa > Chordata > Actinopteri > Salmoniformes > Salmonidae > Coregonus > Coregonus clupeaformis. The sequence goes on from NC_059206.1 coordinate 951,546, forward strand.
CAAACAAAAGTATTATCTTAACCTGGACTCTTTAGAGGGCAGCAGTCTGCATCAGATACAAATAAATGGAATTCTAATACTTAAAATTCTCTCTCTCTCTCTCTCTCTCTCTCTCTCTCTCTCTCTCTCTCTCTCTCTCTCTCTCTCTCTCTCTCGCTCTCTCTCTCTGTCCTCCCATCTTTCTGACACACAGGTATCAAAGCAAGGTGCCTTGTCAGAACATCAGTAAATATAGTCAGCGACGTTCTGATTTAAGGTTTCTAAGTGGAATTAAGATTTGCCGATCTGTCATTCTTCTTTGATATCTCAAACAGTTCTAGCTTTTAGCCTGTCTGGCTGCCTCTTAAAAGAAGAGCAGTTTATGAGGAGATTTCCATAGGACAACAGAGGGACCAGAGGGACCTAAACTAGGCATGGGCTCACTCACATACACACACACACACACAAATCTGAGAAGGTGACTGACTGTGAATGTAGACTTGGAGATAAAAATATCAAGAGGTGTCTGTAGGGGGTCTTGTAGGAAGTCAGATGTTTTGATACTTCATAACAGAAGGATCAAAGATAGTAAGGAGAAAGATATGGCTTTGAAGTTCAATCTTTGATCTAAGCTAAATTGTGAGATGAGAAACGGAATCATCATTCAAAGATTTTAGACTTCATCCTTCGAACCAAAACTCTTTGATCATAATCTCTGTATTGTAAGCATATGAAATAACATTGTTCTGCCTGCATCGTTACAGCATTTTACAGTATGAATGTCCAACTTGAGATTTGTGGAATGTATGTCGTGTGTGTGTGTGTGTGTGTGTGTGTGTGTGTGTGTGTGTGTGTGTGTGTGTGTGTGTGTGTGTTTTGTGCGTCATTTGCGGTGGGAGTTGGCAGACAGCGTTCACCATGACCAAGCCTTGCTCATATTATGGCCATCTGGAGCCACCAATCACACAAAGAAATCGTTGAGGTGAAAACAAAAACACTATAACACACACACACATCAACATGAGCAGCGAACACGACACAAATAGTGCAAATCATTTTATCTTTCTTTCTCTCTCTCCATCCATCCTTCACCTCCTCCTCCTCTGTTGTTTTCCTTAAGGAGTTTTCTCCATCTATAATTTACACAAGAAAGAGATGTGTGATCAAAGGAGAAGTAAACCACGACATGCTTCAAAATAACCCTGATGCATCTCACACTCCATTTCAAACACGTTCAACAGGCATTGTTGTTTGTTATACGGAAATTACTTTTCTGTGGTGGCATCACACCCTAAAGTACTAGCTTCTCACAGAGTAGATTGAGTTAGCTAGCTTCTCACCAGCAGTAGATTGAGTCAGCTAGCTTCTCACCTGCAGTAGATAAGACCGACTAACAGACTGTGTTCTCAGTGCTCTGCTGCCTTAGGGTAGTGACTATGAGTCACCCACAGTCTGAGCTCAGTCTCTCGCTTTGTTCCTTCCGTAGGCTATGTGTCCTAACAGACCTGGCTTCTCATGCAACAGACCCAGGTACGGTTATAGAACCAGGAAAATATATTCACTCAAACAAGGCACAGTACTAATACAAATCTGAGCAGCGTGCGGCCACAAAAATGAAAAGCCGTGTTCTGGGTAGAAGAGGTGGCAGTAAACATAACCTGTAATGTTCCGGTAAAACATTACATGCACTACAATTCTATCCATTCAACAGCTGTTTAAAATGTTAGTGAACCGAAAGGTGTTTAAATACTGCATGTACAGTATCTCTTAAACATTGGTGCATTCACCTCACACACTTTTCTCACCCTAATGCAAACTCTACACCTGCAGTTTGGCTAACAGACTCATTGATGGAGAGGGGGATATCAGCGAAACTATGTTAGAGCACAGTAGTGTATTAGCAGGACCCTGTTGGTTCTGGAGATAAACAAGAATCCCTGTGATTCAGATGAATAGGGCTCAAGTGACTGGGGTGGTGTCCCAAATGGCACCCTATTCCCTATGTAGTGTACTACTTTTGACCAGGGCCCATAGGGCACTATATAGGGAATAGGGTGCCATTTGGGATGCACACGGGTCCAGAGGGGAGCAGGGCAGGCTTTGACCAGTAGAGAGGAGAACAGAATGGGAGAGGAGCGGAAGACGGGATGGTGGAGGAGAGGAAGAAATGATGGTGGAGGAGAAGGAATGAGTAGTACTGGCAGCAGGGCATGCTGAGACAGATGGTCTTGAGGGCCCATATGGGTGGGCAGAGTGTGAGTGTGCGTGTCTGTGTGTTTGTGTTTGTGTCTGTGTGTGTGTGTGTGTGTGTGTGTGCATGCGTGTTGGTGACGGGGGCGGATATCCCCTTGTGGGATTTTCAGCCACTCTCCTGGTGCGACAGTGGGACAAACTGACCCTCAGTGTGAGCTGTCTAGGGGAGCACGGCCAAGAACACACTCCACCACCATCATCACCGTCATAATGGCAACACACACCAACACAATACAAAACAGCACCCACATACATATACACACGCACACACACACACGATGCATGAGTCAGACAGAGAAACAGAGAAGTCGTGTGAAAACGAGATTGGACAGTCATTCCAGGATTATTTTGAGAGGAGAATTTCTAAAGTACAAGTTGTATCCAGCTAATTACGTTTCAAGATAGTCTTAAGAAGAACAAGATGGGTTTAGAAGTGTATAAGTTGAACCAAATGTGATGCTAAAGAGTTGACTGTAGAATGAACCAGCTGACCTAAATAATAATTGGGTTCTAGAATAGATAAGAGAGAAGAGAAAAAACTGACTGCATTTTCTATGAGAATGAACTAAAACATACACATATTTTCTAGCTCCATGAGTAACAGGTCAGCAACAAAGAGAATTCCCCTTATCAGAGACAGAAGATGGGACAGAATGGATTTAATACGTCAACTAACATTTATAATATTTCTCATCTCCAGTAGTTATAATGTGAAGGAAACATAAATAAACACTATGCGTCCCAAATGACACCCTATTCCCTATGGGCCCTGGTCAAATGTAGTGCACTATGAAGGAAATAGGGTGCCATTTGGGATTCAAAAACCGTCTCTCCTCGTGTGGAATGTTGACAGCTAAAGAGCCATTAAAGAACCATGACAGACCGTTACCATAATGACATTCACATTCACACAAACTCGCTTCAAGCTTAGTCTGCATCTCAAATGGCACCCTATTCCTTATATAGTGCACTACTTTTGACCAGGGCCCATAGGGTGTCATTTGGGATGCAGATTTACTCTTTGTTTGGTTCTCTCCATATTCTGTGCACTATTAGGAAATAATACCCTGGGATCATTGTCACAATGACAGCCTCTATGATATTAAACAATGGGTGTTAGATTTGAGGTGAGGGGAATTACTTTGGCTACGTGACAGAATATACTGGACAGGCAGCCAGGCATGGGTCGCAGACATATGCTATGTCCCAAATGGCACCCTATTCCTTATGTAGTGCACTACTTTTTACCAGGGCCCATTAGTGCACTATGTAGGGAATAGGGTGTCAGTTGGAATGCAACCATAGATTATCAAGTCTGAAGCAGTCATGAACACAGGATCAGAGACAAATGAGCTTATAGGCCTGTTCCTGAAAGGAGGTTTGAAAGGAAGGCACGCATAATGAAATGTATAATTTATTTATCCAGAGATTCTACAGGGCACTATAAAATAAACATGAGAGAGAAATAGAATGTTAATCTGCTTCTGGCTAGGAACACACGGAAAACAGTCATTTGCTACAGTCACAGTGATGTTACATTGCCGTGTGTGTGTGTGTGTGTGTGTGTGTGTGTGTGTGTGTGTGTGTGTGTAGGGGGAGGGAGGAGGGTGTGTTGGGGATGTGGAAACATGACAGGTGACAAATGAAGAAATGACAGACATGAGTCAGTGTGAGACGGTAAACAGACGCATACCCACTCCCACTCTCTTGTAACAATGAGAGAGAGAGAGAGAGAGGGAGAGATGACAGAGAGAGAGAGAGAGAGAGAGAGAGAGAGAGAGAGAGAGAGAGAGAGAGAGAGAGAGAGAGAGAGAGAGAGAGAGAGAGAGAGAGAGAGAGAGAGAGAGAGAGAGAGAGAGAGAGAAATAGAGAGAGAGAAATAGAGAGAGAGAGAGAGAGAGAGAGAGAGAGAGAGAGAGAGAGAGAGAGAGAGAGAGAGAGAGAGAGAGGAGAAAGGGAGTTATATGCAAAGAACAGGCACAAAGAAGAAAAAATATGAAGAGAACTATGATAAGGCGGGAAGGAGGGAAGGAGGGAGGGAGAATATTTTCCTACTATGACTGAACACAGTCTCCAGAGATGAACTCTTAAACTATCAATCAAAGCTCAGGCCGTGCCTGATCCCAGCCACTGTCATAATCCATAATCAAAGAGCACTGTGCCAAAAGGTGCTTAATCCGTGTTTTCTGTTAGAGGAGAGAGAACGTGTTTAGCCGCAGAGCCAATGTTCTGCAGGGAGAGAGCATGGCCATGCATATTTAACAACTACACTGAGAGGAGAGAAGAGAACAGAAGATGAGAGCAGAGAAGAGAAGAGAAGAGGAGAAAAGAGGAGAAAAGAGGAGAAAAGAGGAGAAAAGAGGAGAAAAGAGGAGAAAAGAGATGAGACGTGAAGAGAAGTGAAGAGAGGAGAGGAGAAGAGAAGAGAGGAGAGGAGAGGAGAGGAGAGGAGAGGAGAGGAGAGGAGAGGAGAGGAGAGGAGAGGAGAGGAGAGGAGAGGAGAGGAGAGGAGAGGAGAGGAGGGGAGGTGCTATACTTCTCTCTTTCTATCTTTCGCTTTCTCGCTATATCTCTCTCACATACACACACTCTTTCACCCCCCACACACATGTCCATAGGTCATGCGGGCAGGCAATGTTAGGTTGGTTTGCATTTTGTTTGCGTGTGTGTGCATGCATATGTGCGTGTGGATGTGTGTTTGTTTGTGTTATGTAGAGGTATATCCAGCACTCTGCTGCATGTGTGTGACAGTCCTAAACATTTGGGTGACAGAATGGCAGAGACACAAAGTACAGCAGAACAGTGGATCTCAAGATAATACATTTCCCATCCTGCTCGGGATTCTGTGACTGTGTCTTTGAGGGTCTACCCAGAGCTGATCAAAGAGATGTTCCCGTTCTAACATAAAACACCAGCCATTCATACCACTCTGAATCCCTGCTGATGCAGACCAACATGCTTGTAACTATTCCCTGTACCATAAATATGCTATTCAATAAAAACACTTGAGCCTAACACAAAATGATTGGCCAGTGAACTTTGTGAAGGCTCAAAGGCTGTTTGGGTCCAAAACAAGTTTCAACATCAACTCACTTTTCTGTCCCTTTTACTTGTGTTGGTGAAATCTATCGTTGTTTTCTGAGCTCTTGTCCCAAATCAGGCTACAAAGTAGTCACAGAGCTGCTGACTGTATGTCGATCGATTTCTTACGGGACTCAAATACCCATTTGGATAAATAGATTGTTTTCATCTTAATAATGACCCATGTATGGGAATGGCTGAGTGGGTTTTAAAGTGATATTCTCTTCTAACAGCCTAACGTTTCAGATCAATAGATGGCTCAGTGTTGTTTATAAGAGCCAAACTACCTCCGCATTACTCACACAAAACACACACGCACACACGTGCACACACACAGACTGGGGAATACAATAAGGCATCACACAGATAGAGAACACACACTGGGGAATACATCCAATCTCTTACTGATCATACACTCAAGCCCAGCCTGATTACAAACCACTGAAAGTGTGCTCACGTATTGATTCATCTAAAGTAGAAATTAAACAGTTGTTGGTCCTGGTATTGAACAGAAAACATTGTGTATGAATATGATGAATAGATAAACCGTTCAGAAACATATTCTATTCTTATTTACAATAAAAGTGATTCCAAAATGACACAATACATTATTTTCCATTAATTTCTATTGGGCACAACATTATCCGAAACACACCCAAAACAAACTGCAAATGCATCCAACAAGTGTGTAGTCACAAGCTTGATGTGGTCATTGTGTGCTAGGAATATGGGACCAACTACTAAACTTTTGATGAAATGTAATACAATATGAGTGAATCTGTCACAAAAATTAAGACACCTTCAAATGGGGGGACTAGATAAATAAAGTGCTTTTATTTCAAAACGGTAAATCAGATATGTATGAAAATACCCTCAAATAAAAGGTGACATTATACTGTCGCCTCATATAAAACATTTGATCTGAAATCCAAAATGCTGGAGTACAGAGCCACATTAAAGGTTTTAGCTTCACTGTCCAAATAAATACGTAGGGGAGTGTGTACGCCTATAATACAAATAAATTATGTTAACTTCAATACAATAAAACTTTTGTGTAACCCAACATCTGATATTGTCAGCAGCTTCATTATAAGCTGTATCAGCTTTCCTGTTTTGACACTGTGGAGTAGTATTCCACAGGTAATTGCACCAGGTACTAAACATAGATCCATGCATTATAAAACACACACGCTGTGAATACCACATTCCAGTAGAAGCAGCAAACAGTGCAGTTCAGGTTCTGTTGGTCTGAAAACATTCATAAGAGAAATGGAGAGCAAGTTTATTTTATGTGCTCATCATCCCACCCACCCTCCCCTCCCTCTTTCCTCTAGCCCCCTCCTCTTTCACCCACCCTCCCCTCCCTCTTTCCTCTAACCCCCTCCTCTTTCACCCACCCTCCCCTCCCCTCCCTCTTTCCTCTAACCCCCCTCCTCTTTCACCCACCCCTCCCCTCCCTCTTTCCTCTAACCCCCTCCTCTCTCACCCACCCTCCCCTCCCTCTTTCCTCTAGCCCCCTCCTCTTTCACCCACCCTCCCCTCCCTCTTTCCTCTAGCCCCCTACTCTTTCACCCACCCTCCCCTCCCTCTTTCCTCTAACCCCCTCCTCTTTCACCCACCCTCCCCTCCCCTCCCTCTTTCCTCTAACCCCCTCCTCTTTCACCCCCCCTCCCCTCCCTCTTTCCTCTAACCCCCTCCTCTTTCACCCACCCTCCCCTCCCTCTTTCCTCTAGCCCCCTCCTCTTTCACCCACCCTCCCCTCCCTCTTTCCTCTAGCCCCCTACTCTTTCACCCACCCTCCCTCCCTCTTTCCTCTAACCCCCTCCTCTTTCACCCACCCTCCCCTCCCTCTTTCCTCTAACCCCCTCCTCTTTCACCCACCCACCCTCCCCTCCCTCTTTCCTCTAACCCCCTCCTCTTTCACCCACCCTCCCCTCCCTCTTTCCTCTAACCCCCTCCTCTTTCACCCACCCTCCCCTCCCTCTTTCCTCTAGCCCCATCCTCTTTCACCCACCCTCCCCTCCCTCTTTCCTCTAACTCCCTCCTCTTTCACCCACCCTCCCCTCCCTCTTTCCTCTAACCCCCTCCTCTTTCACCCACCCTCCCCTCCCTCTTTCCTCTAGCACCCTACTCTTTCACCCACCCTCCCCTCCCTCTTTCCTCTAGCCCCATCCTCTTTCACCCACCCTCCCCTCCCTCTTTCCTCTAGCCCCATCCTCTTTCACCCACCCTCCCCTCCCCTCCCTCTTTCCTCTAACCCCCTCCTCTTTCACCCACCCTCCCCTCCCTCTTTCCTCTAACCCCCCTCCTCTTTTCACCCACCCTCCCCCTCCCTCTTTCCTCTAGCACCCTAATCTTTCACCCACCCTCCCCTCCCTCTTTCCTCTAGCCCCCTCCTCTTTCATCCACCCTCCCCCCCTTTCCTCTAGCCCCCTACTCTTTCACCCACCCTCCCTCCTTCTTTCCTCTAGCCCCCTCCTCTTTCACCCACCCTCCCTCCCCCTCTTTCCTCTAGTCCCCTCCTCTTTCACCCACCCACCCTCCCCTCCCTCTTTTCGCTCTCCCTGTCCTCTCTCCCCACCCTCCCCTCCCCCTTTCCCTTCCACTTCCTCCTTCCACTTTCTCTCCTCTCCTCTCCCTCTCCTTTCTCCTCCTCTCCTCTCCCTCTCCTCTCTCCTCCTTTCCTCCCACCCTCTCCTCTCCTCTCCTCCTTTCCTCCCACCCTCTCCTCTTTCTTCCTCTTCTTCTCTTGCTCCTCTCTCTCCTCACTGTCCCCCTCCATCTCAACACACCTACTCTATCCTCCTCCTTCCATTTTCCCTCCCTCCCTGGCCTCCCTCCCTCCCTGTTCTCCATCCGTACTTTCCTTCCCTCCCTGTCCTCCCTGTCCTCCCTGTCCTCCCTGTCCTCCCTCCCTCCCTCCCTCCCTCCCTCCCTCCCTCCCTCCCTCCCTCCCTCCCTCCCTCCCTCCCTCCCTCCCTCCCTCCCTCCCTCTCCTCCCTCTCTCTCTCTCTCTCTCTCTCTCTCTCTCTCTCTCTCTCTCTCTCTCTCTCTCTCTCTCTCTCTCTCTCTCGCTCTCTCTCTCTCTCTCTCTCTCTCTCTCTCTGCGCTCTCTCTTCACTCTCTCTCTCTCTCACTCGCTCTCTCTCCCTCCCTGTCCTCCCTCCCGCCCTCCCTCCCTCCCTCCCGCCCTCCCGCCCTCCCTCCCTCTCTCTCTCTGCATCTTTCATCCTCCTATCTGCAGTCAGCCAGCCCTGTGCTGCTCTGTGAGGGCCTGTCTCCTCTCTTGTGGAGTGTTGCAGCTCTTGGAGGAGAACAATGGGAATTGGGCTCATTTCAGCTATGCATAATTCATCACAACCAGGCACCAGTGCTCCTTAAAGACCTAACTCATTCTCTCTCACACGCACGCACGCACGCAGATGCACCCACGCACACACACACACACACACACACACACACACACACACACGCTATCTCTCTCACACTCTCAATCACTCTCTCTTCACCTCTCTCTTTCTGCTTCTACATTTCAAAGCTAGAAATATTCTCATCCCTGTGTGAGAGGGATGAAAAGTAACTGTTGCAGGCATCATGTTGCGTCGGATGTCGTAGTATGTACATAAAGACCATCTCTCACGTATGCATATTTACAGCTCACAGCAGGACCTGTATACATAAATCAAGATCCCCTCTCAAACACATTTAAACCAAGTCTGAACAACAACAACAGTTTCTCTGGGGAGCAAATTATGAGCTTTTTCCAAAGTAGATTTATGTAACTAGTATTGTGGTAAAGCAACACTAACAAAGAATGTAAAGTGGGACAACAGAACAGAATAGAACAGTAGCAGGATAGAGGGGTTGGTTGGCACAGGGGGCTTCCCTGGAGTTGGCTGTAAATATAGAATTATTGGCCAGATGTGACTGCTCTGTGAGTCACTGTCAAGGTTTCCTCTTTAACCACATGATAGACAGTTGTAGAGAGAGGGAAGAGCGAGAGCGGTTATGGGGGGAGCGGGAGTGAGAGAAGGGGGAAAGGGGGGAGCGGGAGAGAGAGAGGGAGAGAGAGAGAGAGAGAGAGAGAGAGAGAGAGAGAGAGAGAGAGAGAGAGAGAGAGAGAGAGAGAGAGAGAGAGAGAGAGAGAGAGAGAGAGAGAGAGAGGGATAGGGAGAGGGAGAGGGAGAGAGATTGAATAAGAAATAAGGGAGGGAAATTAATCCATTCACAGAATCGTATTCATTGAATATTCCGTTAGAAGTTTCCTCTCTTGTCCTGCGAGGTCCAGATACCCTCATGTTGGTGTGAAGAACTCCAAGACTCAACCGCCATAAAAACAGAGAATAGCTTCCCCTAGAAAAGCAGTGGATGGATCATAAAGTAAATGAACCCATTAGTACATAAGACAGTTATATAGTAGTTAACATACTGTACTGAATATCAGAGGCAAAGCCCAGGTGTCTGTGAAAGCAATATGCTGTATGCTATGCATGAGAAATGAAACAGCTCAGAGAGGTAGCTAACTAGCATAACACAAGTCCAAGCATAAAGCATTACATCTTCAACAGTCTGCTTCTCTAACAGCCAAACATATACTGAGCTGGTGCATTGATAAAAGATAGCTAGTAATTTGTCTCTGTTCCGTATTCTGTCATCATTGGCATTTTGCCTCTCATTTTTTTATCTCCCTCTTTTTTCCCCCTCTATCTCGCTCATGTTTTTCTCTGGTTCTGTTTTTAGTGTGGAGAAGTGGAGAGAATGGGTCTGTGTCCCAAATGGCACCCTATTCGCTAAATAGTCCACTACTTTTGATCAGATTCCTATGGGCCCTGGTCAAAGGTAGTGTACTACAGTATATAGGGAATAGGGTGCCATTTGGAACGCAGACTGGGACTGGAACTGTGAGCGAGGGCAATTAGCTGGTGGCTGCTGCAGAATGTGTTATCCTGCTGTAGGAGCTAAAGTGACTCCTGGGAGTTTGGTTCAGCTAGTCTCAGCTATCATCTCCCTCCTTTAATCTCTCATCTCTCTATTTTACCCCCAGCACCCAGCCCACATCTCCCCCTTTCGTCTCTCTATCTTATCCCCAGCCCCCAGCCTACATCTCCCCCTCTCATGTCTCTATCTTACCCCCAGCCCACATCTCCCATCCTCATCTCTCTATTTTACCCCCAGCCCCCATCTCATCTCTCTACATTACCCCCAGTACTCAGCCCCCATCTCCCCCTCTCATCTCTCTATCTTTGTTTTTTTTCTTCTTTTTTTATGGGGGGAGATCAGCTTTAATATTTCAGATAGATTGTAACTTCCATCAATGTAATTGTCTGCATCACATCCAATCCCCCATATGTTTTTTTCTCTCGCAAATATATATACATTTACATTTTAGTCATTTAGCAGACGCTCTTATCCAGAGCGACTTACAGTTAGTGAGTGCATATATTATTACCTGTATAAACTGCACCTGTTTGAACTCGTTACCTGTATAAAAGACACCTGTCCACACAACCTCCTTCCCTCAGTAAGAGCATTGAAGATGGGTCGTGGCTGGGTCTTCCAGCATGACAACGACCCGAAACACACAGCCAGGGCAACTAAGGAGTGGCTCCGTAAGAAGCATCTCAAGTTCCTGGAGTAGCCTAGCCAGTCTGCAGACCTGAACCCAATAGAAAATCTTTGGAGGGAGCTGAAAGTCCGTATTGCCCAGCGACAGCCCCGAAACCTGAAGGATCTGGAGAAGGTCTGTATGGAGGAGTGGGCCAAAATCCTTGCTGCAGTGTGTGCAAACCTGGTCAAGACCTACAGGAAACGTATGATCTCTGTAATTGCAAACAAAGGTTTCTGTACCAAATATTAAGTTCTGCTTTTCTGATATATCAAATACTTATGTCATGCAATAAAATGCAAATGAATTACTTAAAAATCATACAATGTGATTTTCTGGATTTTTGTTTTAGATTCCGTCTCTCACAGTTGAAGTGTACCTATGATAAAATTACAGACCTCTACATGCTTTGTAAGTAGGAATCCTGCAAAATCACATTGTATGATTTTTAAGTAATTAATTTGCATTTTATTGCATGACATAAGTATTTGATCACCTACCAACCAGTAAGAATTCCGGCTCTCACAGACCTGTTAGTTTTTCTTTAGGAAGCCCTCCATTTCTCCACTCATTACCTGTATAAACTGCACCTGTTTGAACTCGTTACCTGTATAAAAGACACCTGTCCACACACTCAATCAAACAGACTCCAACCTCTCCACAATGGCCAAGACCAGAGAGCTGTGTAAGGACATCAAGGATAAAATTGTAGACCTGCACAAGGCTGGGATGGGCTACAGGACAATAGGCAAGCAGCTTGGTTAGAAGGCAACAACTGTTGGTGCAATTATTAGAAAATGGAAGAAGTTCAAGATGATGGTCAATCACCCTCGGTCTGGGGCTCCATGCAAGATCTCACCTCGTGGGGGCATCAATGATCATGAGGAAGGTGAGGGATCAGCCCAGAACTACACGGCAGGACCTGGTCAATGACCTGAAGAGAGCTGGGACCACAGTCTCAAAGAGAACCATTAGTAACACACTACACCGTCATGGATTAAAATCCTGCAGTGCACACAAGGTCCCCCTGCACAAGCCAGCGCATGTCCAGGCCCGTCTGAAGTTTGCCAATGACCATCTGGATGATCCAGAGGAGGAATGGGAGAAGCTCATGTGGTCTGATGAGACAAAATTATAGCTTTTTGGTCTAAACTCCACTCGCCGTGTTTGGAGGAAGAAGAAGGATGAGTACAACCCCAAGAACACCATCCCAACCGTGAAGCAACGAGGTGGAAACATCATTCTTTGAGGATGCTTTTCTGCAAAGGGGACAGGATGACTGCACCGTATTGAGGGGAGGATGGATGGGGCCATGTATCGCGAGATCTTGGCCAACAACCTCCTTCCCTCAGTAAGAGCATTGAAGATGGGTCGTGGCTGGGTCTTCCAGCATGACAACGACCCGAAACACACAGCCAGGGCAACTAAGGAGTGGCTCCGTAAGAAGCATCTCAAGGTCCTGGAGTAGCCTAGTCAGTCTGCAGACCTGAACCCAATAGAAAATCTTTGGAGGGAGCTGAAAGTCCGTACTGCCCAGCGACAGCCCCAAAAACTGAAGGATCTGGAGAAGGTCTGTATGGAGGAGTGGGCCAAAATCCCTGCTGCAGTGTGTGCAAACCTGGTCAAGACCTACAGGAAACATATGATCTCTGTAATTGCAAACAAAGGTTTCTGTACCAAATATTAAGTTCTGCTTTTCTGATGTATCAAATACTTATGTCATGCAATAAAATGCAAATTAATTACTTAAAAATCATACAATGTGATTTTCTGGATTTTTGTTTTAGATTCCGTCTCTCACAGTTGAAGTGTACCTATGATAAAAAATTACAGACCTCTACATGCTTTGTAAGTAGGAAAACCTGCAAAATCGGCAGTGTATCAAATACTTGTTCTCCCCACTGTATATATACATACATATACAGTGGGGAAAAAAAGTATTTAGTCAGCCACCAATTGTGCATGTTCTCCCACTTAAAAAGATGAGAGAGGCCTGTAATTTTCATCATAGGTACACGTCAACTATGACAGACAAATTGAGATAAGAAAATCCAGAAAATCACATTGTAGGATTTTTAATGAATTGATTTGCAAATTATGGTGGAAAATAAGTATTTGGTCAATAACTAAAGTTTCTCAATACTTTGTTATATACCATTTGTTGGCAATGACACAGGTCAAACGTTTTCTGTAAGTCTTCACAAGGTTTTCACACACTGTTGCTGGTATTTTGGCCCATTCCTCCATGCAGATCTCCTCTAGAGCAGTGATGTTTTGGGGCTGTCGCTGGGCAACACGGACATTCAACTCCCTTCAAAGATTTTCTATGGGGTTGAGATCTGAAGACTGGCTAGGCCACTCCAGGACCTTGAAATGCTTCTACGAAGCTCACTCCTTCGTTGCCCGGCGGTGTGTTTGGGATCATTGTCATGCTGAAAGACCCAGCCACGTTTCATCTTCAATGCCCTTGCTGATGGTTTTCACTCAAAATCTCACGATACATGGCCCCATTAATTATTTCCTTTACACGGATCAGTCGTCCTGTTCCCTTTGCAGAAAAACAGCCCCAAAGCATGATGTTTCCACCCCCATGATTCACAGTAGGTATGGTGTTCTTTGGATGCAACTCAGCATTCTTTGTCCTCCAAACACGACGAGTTGAGTTTTTACCAAAAAGTTCTATTTTGGTTTCATCTGACCATATGACATTCTCCCAATCCTCTTCTGGATCATCCAAATGCACTCTAGCAAACTTCAGACGGGCCTGGACATGTTCTGGCTTAAGCAGGGGGACACGTCTGGCACTGCAGGATTTGAGTCCCTGGCGGCGTAGTGTGTTACTGATGGTAGGCTTTGTTACTTTGGTTCCAGCTCTCTGCAGGTCATTCACTAGGTCCCCCCATGTGGTTCTGGGATTTTTGCTCACCGTTCTTGTGATCATTTTGACCCCATGGGGTGAGATCTTGCGTGGAGCCCCAGATCGAGGGAGATTATCAGTGGTCTTGTATGTCTTCCATTTCCTAATAATTGCTCCCACAGTTGATTTCTTCAAACCAAGCTGCTTACCTATTGCAGATTCAGTCTTCCCAGCCTGGTGCAGGTCTACAATTTTGTTTCTGGTGTCCTTTGACAGCTCTTTGGTCTTGGCCATAGTGGAGTTTGGAGTGTGACTGTTTGAGGTTGTGGACAGGTGCCATTAATACAGGTAATGAGTGGAGGACAGAGGAGCCTCTTAAAGAAGAAGTTACAGGTCTGTGAGAGCCAGAAATCTTGCTTGTTTGTAGGTGACCAAATACTTATTTTCCACCATAATTTGCAAATAAATTCATTAAAAATCCTACAATGTGATTTTCTGGAATTTTTTTCTCTCAATTTGTCTGTCATAGTTGACATTTACCTATGATGAAAATTACAGGCCTCTCTCATCTTTTTAAGTGGGAGAACTTGCACAATTGGTGGCTGACTAAATACTTTTTTTCCCCACTGTATACCTCGACTGGTATGCCATCCAACCCTGGAGTTTTCCCGGACTTAAAGTCTTTAATTGCATCCAGAAGTTCCTCCTCTGTAATTTCACTTTCACATGAGTCTTTCTGTATTGCTATTAATTTTACATTATCAATATAATTTTTTTTTTTACAATTTGCTTCAGTTAGAGGAGATGGAGGCGACTGAAACGAAAACATATGCTTAAAGTACTTTGTTTCCTCCTTCAAAATATCATTTGGTGAGTCATGGGTGACTCCGTCATTTGTAACCAGTTTCAATAAATTATTTTTGGTAGCATTCCTATGTTGAAGATTAAAAAATAATTTGGTGCATTTTTCCCCATATTCCATCCAGTTTGCTTTATTTTTATATATTGCACTTGATCTTTCTTGAATAAGTTTCTCCATTTCTTTTTGTTTTTCCTCTAATATATTCTGAGCCTCTATGTTACAGTTTTTATTGCTATCTATCTGTTCTGTTAGACCTTCTATTTCCTTTGTTAGTGTGGACTCTTTTGACCTAAATTGCTTTTGTTTTCGAGATGAGTACTGAATTGCATGGCCTCTAAAGGCACATTTAAAGGTGTCCCATACAATAATGGGATTTGCTGTACCTATGTTATGTCGGACAAAATCAGTTATAAATTCCTCTGTCCTAGTTAAAAACAAGTTATCATCCAATAGGCTTTGATTAAATTTCCAATATCCTCGCCCACGTGGAAATTCAGTAAGAGTAATGTATATGCCAATTATATGATGGTCCGACCGCATTCTGTCCCCTATCAACACTTTTTAAACTTTTGGTGCCAACGAAAATTACATAAGAAAGAAGTCAAGAGGACTAGCTTGATTGAGTCTCCGCCATGTATATCTCACTAGATCAGGATATTTAAGCCTCCAAATATCTACTAGTTCTAATGTATCCATGACATTCACAATTTCCTTAAGAGCATGAGGGTGATTGTTTGTAGTGTGATTTCCTTTACGGTCCTTTCATCTCTCTATCCTACCCCCAGCCCCCAGCCCCCAGCCCCCATCTCCCCCTCTCATCTCTCTATCTTACCCCCAGTCCCCATCTCCCCTCTCATCTCTCTGTCTTACCCCCAGTCCCCAGCCTCCATCTCCCCCTCTCATCTCTCTATCTTACCCCCAGTCCCCAACCCCCATCTCCCCCTTTCATCTCTCATCTCTCTATCTTACCCCCAGCCCCCATCACCCCCTCTCATCTATCATGTCTCTATCTTAACCCCAGCCCCCATCTACCCCTCTCATCTCTCTTTCTTACCCCCAGTCCCCATCTCCCCTTCTCATCTCTCTATGTACCCCCAGTCCCCAGCCCCCATCTCCCCTCTCATCTCTCTATCTTACCCCCAGCCCCCATCTCCCCCTCTCATCTCTCTATTTACATTTACATTTTACATTTTAGTCATTTAGCAGACGCTCTTATCCAGAGCGACTTACAGGAGCAATTAGGGTTAAGTGCCTTGCTCAAGGGCACATTTACGTCATTTAGCAGACGCTCTTATCCAGAGCGACTACAAATTGGTGCATTCACCCTATAGCCAGTGGGATAACCACTTTACAATTATACTTTTTTTTTTTTTTTTTTTTTGGGGGTAGAAGGATTACTTTATCCTATCCCAGGTGTTCCTTAAAGAGGTGGGGTTTCAAATGTCTCCGGAAGGTGGTGAGTGACTCCGCTGTCCTGGCGTCGTGAGGGAGCTTGTTCCACCATTGGGGTGCCAGAGCAGCGAACAGCTTTGACTGGGCTGAGCGGGAACTATGCTTCCGCAGAGGAAGGGGAGCCAGCAGGCCAGAGGTGGATGAACGCAATGCCCTCGCCTGGGTGTAGGGACTGATCAGAGCCTGAAGGTACGGAGGTGCCGTTCCCCTCACTGCTCCATAGGCAAGCACCATGGTCTTGTAACGGATGCGAGCTTCAACTGGAAGCCAGTGGAGTGTGCGGAGGAGGGGGGTGACGTGAGAGAACTTGGGAAGGTTGAACACCAGACGGGCTGCGGCATTCTGGATGAGTTGTAGGGGTTTAATGGCACAGGCAGGGAGCCCAGCCAACAGCGAGTTGCAGTAATCCAGACGGGAGATGACAAGTGCCTGGATTAGGACCTGTGCCGCTTCCTGTGTAAGGCAGGGTCGTACTCTCCGAATGTTGTAGAGCATGAACCTGCAGGATCGGGTCACCGCCTTGATGTTAGCGGAGAACGACAGGGTGTTGTCCAGGGTCACGCCAAGGCTCTTCGCACTCTGGGAGGAGGACACAACGGAGTTGTCAACCGTGATGGCGAGATCATGGAACGGGCAGTCCTTCCCGGGAGGAAGAGCAGCTCCGTCTTGCCAGGGTTCAGCTTGAGGTGGTGATCCGTCATCCATACTGATATGTCGGCCAGACATGCAGAGATGCGATTCGCCACCTGGTTATCAGAAGGGGGAAAGGAGAAGATTAGTTGTGTATCGTCAGCGTAGCAATGATAGGAGAGGCCATGTGAGGATATGACAGAGCCAAGTGACTTGGTGTATAGGGAGAAAAGGAGAGGGCCTAGAACTGAGCCCTGGGGACACCAGTGGTGAGAGCACGTGGTGCGGAGACAGCTTCTCGCCACGCCACTTGGTAGGAGCGACCGGTCAGGTAGGACGCAACCAGGAGTGAGCCGCGCCGGAGATGCCCAGCTCGGAGAGGGTGGAGAGGAGGATCTGATGGTTCACTGTATCAAAGGCAGCAGACAGGTCTAGAAGGACAAGAGCAGAGGAGAGAGAGTTAGCTTTAGCAGTGCGGAGAGCCTCCGTGACACAGAGAAGAGCAGTCTCAGTTGAATGACCAGTCCTGAAACCTGACTGGTTTGGATCAAGAAGGTCATTCTGAGAGAGATAGCAACAGAGTTGGCTAAAGACGGCACGCTCAATAGTTTTGGAAAGAAAAGAAAGAAGGGATACTGGTCTGTAGTTGTTGACATCAGTGGGATCGAGTGTTGGTTTTTTGAGAAGGGGTGCAACTCTCGCTCTCTTGAAGACGGAAGGGACATGGCCAGCGGTCAAGGATGAGTTGATCAGCGAGGTGAGGTAGGGGAGAAGGTCACCGGAGATGGTCTGGAGAAGAGAGGAGGGGATGGGGTCAAGCGGGCAGGTTGTTGGGCGGCCTGCAGTCACTAGTCGCAAGATTTTATCTGGAGAGAGAGGGGAGAAAGAAGTCAAAGCATAGGGTAGGGCAGTGTGAGCAGGACCAGCAGTGTCATTAGACTTAACAAACGAGGATCGGATGTCGTCAACCTTCTTTTCAAAGTGGTTGACAAAGTCATCCACAGAGAGGGAGGAGGGGGGGAGGATTCAGCAGTGAGGAGAATGTGGCAAAGAGCTCCCTAGGGTTAGAGGCAGATGCTTGGAATTTAGAGTGGTAGAAAGTGGCCTTAGCAGCAGAAACAGATGAAGAAAATGTAGAGAGGAGGGAGTGAAAAGATGCCAGGTCGGCAGGGAGTTTAGTTTTCTTCCATTTCCGCTCAGCTGCCCGGAGCTCTGTTCTTTGAGCTCGCAATGAGTCATCAAGCCACAGAGCTGGAGGGGAGGACCGAGCCGGCCGGGGAGGATAGGGGACACAGGGAGTCAAAGGATGCAGAAAGGGAGGAGAGGAGGGTTGAGGAGGCAGAATCAGGAGATTGGAGGGAGAAGGATTGAGCAGAGGGAAGAGATGATAGGATGGAAGAGGAGAGAGTAGTGGGAGAGAGAGAGCGAAGGTTGCGGCGGCGCTGCTACCATCTGTGTAGGGGCAGAGTGAGTAGTGTTGGAGGAGAGCGAGAGAGAAAAGGATACAAAGTAGTGGTCGGAGACATGGAGGGGAGTTGCAGTGAGATTAGTAGAAGAGCAACATCTAGTAAAGATGAAGTCAAGCGTATTGCCTGCCTTGTGAGTGGGGGGGGATGGTGAGAGGGTGAGGTCAAAAGAGAAGAGGAGTGGAAAGAAGGAGGCAGAGAGAAATGAGTCAAATGTAGACGTGGGGAGGTTGAAATCCAAAACTGTGAAGGGTGAGCCATCCTCAGGAAAGGAACTTATCAAGGCGTCAAGCTCATTGATGAACTCTCCAAGGGAACCTGGAGGGCGATAGATGACAAGGATATTAAGCTTAAATGGGCTAGTGACTGTGACAGCGTGGAATTCAAATGAGGAGATAGACAGATGGGTTAGGGGAAAAATTGAGAATGACCACTTGGGAGAGATGAGGATTCCTGTGCCACCACCCCTCTGACCAGATGCTCTCGGGGTATGCGAGAACACATGGTCAGACGAGGAGAGAGCAGTAGGAGTAGCAGTGTTTTCAGTTGTAATCCATGTTTCCGTCAGCGCCAGGAAGTCGAGGGACTGGAGGGTAGCATAGGCTGGGATGAAGTCAGCCTTGTTGGCGGCAGAACGGCAGTTCCAGAGGCTGCCTGAGACCTGGAACTCCAGGTGTGTGGTGCGTGCAGGGACCACCAGGTTAGAGAGGCAGCAGCCACGCGGTGTGAGGCGTTTGTGTAGCCTGTGCGGAGAGGAGAGAACAGGGATAGGCAGAGGCATAGTTGACAGGCTGCAGCAGATGGCTACAATAATGCAGAGGAGATCGGAATGAAATGAACTAAACATCAGGGAAAGGAGAGAGCAGGCCTCCCTCACCAAAAAAAAATATATATAACTCTCCCAACTTCCACCTCAGAAACTATAATTGTTTCACTGAACCACCCGAGTAAAACTCTCCCAACTTCCACTTTAGAAATTAGAATTGTTGTAAACTACAGCAGACTGTTATCAGTAGCTGTAATTAAGTACAGCAGCTACCAACCACCTAACGTTAATGCCTCGGATGAGGTTAGAAAAACAGCTGAATGGTAGCAGCTAGCTGGCTCAATCACAGGTACTCTTAAGCATGAAATAACATTGGAAACAATTAACCACAGTTGCAAAAAGTTACCAGTAGCTACCCGCTAGCTAGCTAGCATTGTTGGTCCAAGTAGTGGGTAAGCTAGCCTCGTGCTTCGCCGGGGTCCACCGAATACAGTCCTTACCTACAATAATTACCTACAATAACCTTCAATAACTACCTGAGTAAGCTACCTATAATACCAAACTACAATACCTACCTACAATCTAAATACATGGTTTAAGCTTAACTCAACACCATATAAGAAGCCAAGCTTACCTTTCATAACGCAGCAATGATTAAACGTTGGGTAGCTAGCACAAAGATATTGTATTTAGCTACCACAGTACAGCCAGCTGGTAGTGTTGGCTGGCTAGCAATGGCTACTGTGTTGACTTTGTTTGAAAAACGGCGTCGCTGTGAACGAATGTAGCTGGCTAAAAGGATATTGTTTTTAGTTGCAACCGTTGCTAATAGCAACTCGCCAGCTAATCCAGGAGGTGAGTTAGCTAGCTAGCTTCGTGCTACACCCGGCACCGCCGAATACAAAAGTAACCTACAATAACTACACAACAGCTATCCACAACAGCCCACGATGCCTACCTATACTACTTAATAATATACAGCCCACGATGCCTACCTATAGTACCTAACTACAATCTAAATACATAGTTTAAGCCTTACTCGACAAAGCCCAAGCTATGTATAAAGCCAAACTGGCAGACTGCAATCAGTAGCCGAAATTAAGTACAGCAGCTACCAACCACCTAACGTTAATGATAATGAGGTTAGAAAAACAGCTGAAGGTGGCAGCTAGCTGGCTCAATTACAGGCACTCTTAAGCATGAAATAACATTGGAAACAGCTAACCACAGTTGCTAAAAGTTGCTAAAAGTTACCGGTAGCTACCCGCTAGCTGCCACCTCTATCTTACCCCAGCCCCCATCTCCCCCTCTCATCTCTCAATCTTACCCCCAGCCCCCAGCCCCATCTCCCCTCTCATCTCTCAATCTTACCCCCAGCCCCCATCTCCCCCTCTCATTTCTCATCTCTCTGTCTTACCCCCAGCCCCCATCTCCCCCTCTCATCTCTAATCTTTCGATCTTACCTCCAGCCTCCATCTCCCCCCTCATCACTCTTTCTCTCTTCTTCACTCCCTCCTTCCTAATTCATCCCCCTCTCCCCATCAATTCCTCTTGCAGTCTCTCTCTCTCTCCTCCCTCTCTCCCCTGCAGAGTATTCTCAGCCTTGTTTTAACTCTATTTTGGTTCTGCTTTCCCACCCTAGTTAGGCTGAGGCGGTGGGAGAGAGATAAAGAGGCCAAGATTTTAGTTTAAAATATTCCTGCACTCTCTCTCTCTTTCTCTTTCTGTATACACACATGGTACAGTATCATATCATCTTTTTGTTATGATTATACCACTTCCATGTAACGCTTATGTCACCCTAGACTATTTCAGCATTGGATATGTGTGCGTGGGAAGATCTTACAGGCATGTTTAACTACGGAAATCTGTTGTACACCTACACCACACCTGCAGCTCCTTTCGCTAGCTAAATCTCTGACCTCCCATTCCACCAGCTACACGTTATTTAGGTCACAATCTGAGAGAGAGACTCAACATTCTCTTTCCGTGTGTGGGAAAAAATGGGAACATCTCACAGTGGAAGAGATGATAATGAGCATGGTGGTGTGTGTGTGTGTGTGTGTGTGTGTGTGTGTGTGTGTGTGTGTGTGTTGTTTCCTGCAGTAAGAACTAGACAGTATCAGTGAGGCACTGGGAGGAATAAGCCCTAATCATTTGGATTGTGTCAGTCTATTACAGAGGCAAATGGAGAGACTCTGTTCTATCAGAGAGGCACAGCCCAGGGTGAGCCAATGTAATTACCTACTAATATAGCCAGGAGAGAGGTAGGGAGAGGTGGAAAGGGAGTGGAAGAGGGAGGGGGAGAGAGAGAGGGATTGGGAGAGGGGTGGGGGAGAGAGGGGAGGTAGATATAGAGGGGGATGAGAGAGGAAAGAGGGTGGAGGGAGAGAGGGAGGAAGAGAAGGGGAGGGAGGAAAAAGGAGGGAGGAAAAGAGATGGTGAGATAGAGGAAGAAATCAAATTGAGGAAAGGAATTCAGAGGCACAAGTCTCACGTACAGCACAGAGATCCACAGAAAATGAATTTAGAAGATCTTAAAGCTACTCACACCCTCAGGTGACGAGACAGACAGACAGAAAGGCTTTCTGTGTTTCTACTGTACAGTAGTTGTTACACTATAAAATAAATGCATAATGCTATACAGTAACTGTCTGACAGTCATTGCAGTAGTAATCCTTTGTACTAAGCTAATCTTTTCAAGGATAGTTATTACAGTCTTATTGCAGGCTTATTAGATGGTTATAAAACACTTTAATGACATACACAGTTAAATAATGAATGGCATTCAAGGCATTGGTTTTCTGTTAACATTGTCTGGAAACAACAGGAATACACTAATTGCATGTTTATTTACTACCTAGATGAAAGTCATAATCATCAAAGTGTAATCTATTATCTCTGTCAGTGAAAGCACTGATCTTTGGAGTTCATGATCTTTCCTGTATTGTACACTGGGGTAATACTTGCTTTGTAATCTACTTTGGAAACTTGGTTAAGTCACAGTGCTGTCACGTTGCCGCTCGTGTGTGTGTCTGTGTGTGTGTCTGTGTCTGTGTGTGTGTGTTGTTGTGGAAAATAATCACTATACTTTATTAAAAATCAAAGTTATTTCAGAGTTTTTGTAGAATCAAGAATTACTTCATTACAATTTCAACAAAGCCAGGCTAATCTGCAGATTAGGCCTCCTTTCTCTCTCCCTTCCCTAGCTATATAGTCTCCTTCACCCCCACCCTATTTTAAAATCCCTCCCTCTTCAGTTTCCCGCTATTTATCGCTCCGCCCACTTCCTTTGTCTATGAGGGCGGCTAAATTCGACTTTCATTCAGTTCACAATCAATAGTAATCCAATCAATCAATCCCTTATCTTGCAAAAACATTCATGTTTAGGTTCAACTCTGTTTAACCCCGGCCGCTTTTTCCACTTTGTTTGAGGAGAGAGGCAAAAGGCCACAATCTGTTTTCAGTCTCTCATAAAGTAGGACAGCCATGGATTTAAGTAAGAGCGAGCAATTCGACCCTAGGTCAGATTCCCACCTTACCCACCCACACACAGTGAAATGACCCAATTGAGTTCCTGGCCCAGCAACAAAGAATTCTAACTCTATGTTCGTGATTACCCCAGTTTTATCTCATAGTCCACTAAAAAATATCCATCAGTGTCTGTGTGTGTCTGTGTATGTGTGTGTGTGTGTTTGTCTGTGTGTGTCTGTGTGAATACTGCAGGGGGGTTTCCTCTCCATCTCCCTTAAATGTATTTACTATCTAAAAATAATATACAGTTGAAGTCGGAAGTTGACATACACCTTAGCCAAATACATATAAACTCAGTTTTTCACAATTTCTGACATTTAATCCTAGTAAAAATGCCCTGTCTTAGGTCAGTTAGGATCACCACTTTATTTTAAGAATGTGAAATGTCAGAATAATAGTAGAGCGAATGATTTATTTCAGCTTTTATTTCTTTCATCACATTCCCAGTGGGTCAGAAGTGTACATACACTCAATTAGTATTTGGTAGCATTGCCTTTAAATTGTTTAACTTGGGTCAAACGTTTCGGGTAGCCTTCCACAAGCTTCCCACAATAAGTTTGGTGAATTTTGGCCCATTCCCCCTAAAAGAGCTGGGGTAACTGAGTCAGGATTGTAGGCCTCCTTGCTCGCACACACTTTTTCAGTTCTGCCCACAAATTTCTGTAGGATTGAGGTCAGGGCTTTGTGATGGCCACTCCAATACCTTGACTTTGTTGTCCTTCAGCCATTTTGCAACAACTTTGGAAGTATGCTAGGGGTCATTGTCCATTTGGAAGACCCATTTGCGACCAAGCTTTAACTTCCTGACTGATGTCTTGAGATGTTGCTTCAATATATCCACATAATTGTCCTTCCTCATGATGCCATCTATTTTGTGAAGTGTACCAGTCCCTCCTGCAGCAAAGCACCCCCACAGCATGATGCTGCCACCCCCGTGCTTCACGGATGGAATGGTGTTCTTCAGCTTGCAAGCATACCCCTTTTTACTCCAAACATAATGATGGTCATTATAGCCAAACAGCTATATTTTTGTTTCATCAGACCAGAGGACATTTCTCCAAAAGGTACGATCTTTGTCCCCATATGCAGTTGCAAACCGTAGTCGGGCTTTTTTATGGTGGTTTTGGAGCAGTGGCTTCTTCCTTGCTGAGCGGCCTTTAAGGTTATTTCGATATAGGACTCGTTTTACTGTGGATATAGATACTTTTGTACCTGTTTCCTCCAGCATCTTCACAAGGTCCTTTGCTGTTGTTCTGGGATTGATTTGCACTTTTCGCACCAAAGTACGTTCATCTCTAGGAGACAGAACACGTCTCCTTCTTGAGTGGTATGACGGCTGCGTGGTCCCATGGTGTTTATACCTGCGTACTATTGTTGGTACAGATGAACGTGGTACCTTCAGGCATTTGGAAATTGCTCCCAAGGATGAACCAGGTCTTGGCTGATTTCTTTTGATTTTCCCATGATGTCAAGCAAAGAGGCACTGAGTTTGAAGGTAGCCCTTGAAATACATCCACAGGTACACCTACAATTGACTCAAATGATGTCAATTATCCTATCAGAAGCTTCTAAAGCCATGACATCATTTTCTGGAATTTTCCAAGCTGTTTAAAGGCCCAGTCAACTTAGTGTATGTAAACTTCTGACCCACTGGAATTGTGATACAGTGAATTATAAGTGAAATAATCTGTCTGTAAACAATTGTTAGAAAAATTACATGTGTCATGCACAAAGTAGATGTCCTAATTGACTTGCCAAAACTATAGTTTGTTAACAAGAAATTTGTGAAGTTGTTGAAAAACGAGTTTTAAAGACTCCAACCTAAGTGTATGTAAACTTCCGACTTCAACTGTATGCCATTTTGCAGACGTTTTTATCCAACCCCCCGCCCTCGCTCTCTCTCTCTCCAGCCTTACCAGTCTGCACCCACATCACTAATTAATGTGATATCAGGGATGAATTCACTCCCAAACCAGAGACAAAGAGTGCAAAAAGCATGACCAAAATAAAGGTTGGGGTAAAACCATTATATTTGAAAAAGGGCCCTCTCATGCAATCTCTCCAGAAACGGTGCAGGAAGTGTATTCCATCTGTTTCTGTGGGTAATACAAGAGTGACAACTTTAGAATTGGGAATCTTGTAAGTAGATGACATATCAAAACCTACATAGAAATATAATGAGCTTCCAATCTTCATCAAACGCAACAACAAGCAATTCTGCCCTTTAACATCCTCAATCAATTTCTTACAAATCAACATAATATTGACTGTACAAAAGAAAGATGGCACTAACTTAATGTTCAGAGACCTTTGGATAAAACGCTCATATAAATTATTTGGAAAACAATCAAACTGTTGGATTAAATAGATTCAGGGCTGGGGAGGTACACCCTGTATGTGAGGTGAGAGACTCCGGGTGGGCCAGCGCTTCTTAAATGTCACCAGCAGGAGATCGAATACAATTCCTCCTGGAGTCAGACCAGACAGACAGACGTACAGACAGACAATCATTACAAAGAGACCAGGGACACATGGTCACTGCATTGTGCACCAAGGACATTGGCAGGCAAAAGCTGTCGGCTGTCACACTCCCTTTTCTCTCCACGTTGCTTTCTCTAGATATAATAAATCAGTCAAGTTTTACTAGATTAGAGAGGTGTAGAGTAACATAGAATAATAGTGGCTTAAGGTGGGCCACAGTACAGAAGTGATAACATAAGCTTCATTGCAAGAGATGTTCTTCTTCCTGTTCTACCTTTGTCTTCTCATGATCTCAACATACAGTGTGTATCTCATGTCTCTTCTTGGCTTATCCTGAAGATAAAAAGAACACAGGAGATGGAATAGTAAAGGAGGTCAAGCTTTATGTCTAGCCCTTTGTCAAATCTAGCCCTATGTCAAATATAGCCCTATGTCAAATCTAGCCCTATGTCAAATCTAGCCCTATGTCAAATCCAGTTTTGTTTTACATTTTCGGCCCTCCTGCACTTCTTTCCGCCTCCTCCTCCCCTAGTCCTACTCCCCAGGAGAAAGAGACTGCTCTCTGCCTGTGGCAGTCACTCTTTGCTTTCTGTGTAACTTGAATCAAACAACCCAACAAAAACAAAACAAAAAACAGAAAAAGAAGAACCTCCGCTCTCAAAACTTCAAAGCCTCTCAGCTCTGCCTGTCTCCCTCTCCTTCTCCCTCTCTCTCGCACTCTGTCTTTTTGTTTTATCTCCATTCATTCCCCCTTCGTCTAAACTGTCACAACTTTCTAGTTTGGCTCGAAAAACCCTTCAGTGTTCTCATCTCCCATAATCTACAAACGTTATTATTTTTCAGCTCAAATTACACCCCCTCCCTCTCTTTGTCTGTCTGAGTGTGGTGCTGGGTTCAAATAGTTTTTGTTTGAATCCAAATACTTTGGAAATACATTGCTGTGCATGATTGAGCATACCTGATGCAATGAAATCAATAAAATAGTCCCAAAAGTGCAACCCCCACCTATTTAGCCATCCAGACATGCGCAATCCAAACAGTCCAAATATTTGAAAGGAAAACGGATACTATTTGAACCCAGGTCTGTGTGTGGTGACTTATAAAGGCTATATTACCAGCCCCACGGAGTCCCTGGGTGTTCACATTCTGCCATGGCTGCAGACTGCAGTGAGCCTGATAAATTGCTTCTATTACTCTGATTATGAGCGTACATCACACCACTGCCACCAGAGCCAAGAGTCTTAATAACACCAATCAGAGGGTAATTAATGGGACCACACGCTACGCTCGCTGCAGAGCTACTCTCATCCAATCCTGTTACAGACAAAATGGCCACCGTTTAGCTGTAGGGGTGGTCAATTGACCGACAGAAATGTGAGGGGGGAAATTGAAACTCTAGGCCTACGTACAACAAATGCTGAGATTGTGAGTGTTGTAGTTTTGCAAATGCTTGCTCGCTCTCTGTCTCTATTTCCCCTTCTCATATTGTTTGTCATTCATCCCCCATTTATCATTTTCCTTCTCTCTCTCGCTCTCTCTCTCTCTCTCCCTGACACAGCACCTCCATTGGGTGGTATAAACATTACTTCACTAGGTTTCTCTTATTATTTTTATTTGGATTTCCAGACAATTTACGATTATTTGTGCTGGAGATAGAGGTAATCTGAGTAATATCGAACAAAACGCTGTTACATCCCACTGCCTTTGTGATGAGAAAGAGATCTCTTCCTACTACTAGCTGTATCTTTCCCATGCATAGCTCCTAGCAGAGACAGCAGTTTCCAGAATCGATGCACCAACCTGACTCTTCTGTTTTCTGTTTTGCATGACTTTCCCATAAAACAAAAGACTAACACTCTAAGAAACTGCAGAGAACATGGTTCAGGGTGGAGAATGAGATGGGATGGGACTGTAGTTTAGTCCCACACTTTATAACTAAAGATACAGTATGTAGACCGTATATCAAATCAAATCGAATAAAATTTTATTTGCCACATGCGCTGAATACAACAGGTGTAGACATTACAGTGAAATGCTCACTTACAAGCCCTTAACCAACAATGCAAAGCAAAACAAATAAAAAAAAGTGTTAAGCAAAAAAAACAAAAGCAAATAACTAAAGAGCAGCAGTAAAATAAAATAACAGTAGGGAGGCTATATACAGGGGGGTACCGATGCAGAGTCAATGTGCGGGGGCACTGGCTAGTCGAGGTAATTGAGGTAATATGTACATGTGGGTAGAGTTAAAGTGAGTATGCATAAATAATAAACAGAGTAGCAGCAGAGTAAAAAAGGGGGACGGGGTGGGGGGGCAGTGCATGGCGCTTGTAATGCCAGGGTAGTGGGTTCGATCCCCAGGACCACCCATACGTAAAAATGTATGCACACATGACTGTAAGTCGCTTTGGATAAAAGTGTCTGCTAAATGGAATATTATCTTATAACTATTTTCTGGATTTTGATCATTAGCGGGTATCGGCCTAATGCTGTTCTGCATGCATTATTTGGTGCCTTTCATTGTACACGGAGGACATTTTTGCAGAATTTTGCATGCAGAATCTCAATTTGGTGTTTGTCCCATTTTGTGAATTCTTGGTTGGTGAGCGGACCCCAGACCTCACAACCATGAAGGGCAATTGGTTCTATAACTGATTCAAATATTTTTAGCCAGATCCTAATTGGTATGTCGAACTTTATGTTCCTTTTGATGGCATAGAAGGCCCTTCTTGCCTTGTCTCTCAGATCGTTCACAGATTTGTGGAAGTTACCTGTGGCGCTGATGTTTTGGCCGAGGTATGTAAAGTTTTTGTGTGCTCTAGGGCAACGGTGTCTAGATGGAATTTGTATTTGTGGTCCTGACAACTGGACCTTTTTTAGAACACCATTATTTTTGTCCTACTGAGATTTACTGTCAGGGCCCAGGTCTGACAGAATCTGTGCAGAAGATTTAGGTGCTGCTGTAGGCCCTCCTTGGTTGGTGACAGAAGCACCAGATCATCAGCAAACAGTAGACATTTGACTTCAGATTCTAGTAGGGTGAGGCCGGGTGCTGCAGACTATTCTAGTGCCCACGCCAATTTGTTGATATATATGTTGAAGAGAAGGGCTTAAACTGCATCCCTGTCTCACCCCACGGCCCTGTGGAAAGAAATGTGTGTGTTTTTAGCCAATTTAAATTGTACACTTGTTGTTTGTGTACATGGATTTTATAATGTCGTATGTTTTTCCCCAAACCCCACTTTCCATCTATTTGTATAGCAGACCCTCATGCCAAATTGAGTCAAAAGGTTTTTTGAAATCAAGAAAGCATGAGAAGACTTTTGCCTTTATTTTGGTTTGTTTGTTTGTCAATTAGGGTATGCAGGGTGAATACATGGTCTGTCGTACGGTAATTTGGTAAAAAGCCAATTTGACATTTGCTCAGTACATTGTTTTCACTGAGGAAATGAACTGGTCTGCTGTTAATGATAATGCAGAGGATTTTC
Source organism: Coregonus clupeaformis (assembly GCF_020615455.1). NCBI lineage: Eukaryota > Metazoa > Chordata > Actinopteri > Salmoniformes > Salmonidae > Coregonus > Coregonus clupeaformis. The sequence goes on from NC_059206.1 coordinate 979,997, forward strand.
CCAAGGTTGCTGTTGACGCATATCCCACGGTAGTTATTGGGGTCAAATTTGTCTCCACTTTTGTGGATTGGGGTGATCAGTCCTTGGTTCCAAATATTGGGGAAGATGCCAGAGCTAAGGATGATGTTAAAGAGTTGAAGTATAGCCAATTGGAATTTGTGGTCTGTATATTTTATAAATTATTTGAGGATACCATCAACACCACAGGCATTTTTGGGTTGGAGGGTTTGTATTTTGTCCTGTAGTTCAATCAATGTAATTGGAGAATCCAGTGGGTTCTGGTAGTCTTTAATAGTTGATTCTAAGATTTTCATTTGATCATGTATATTTTTTTATAGGGCCAAAAAGATTGGAGAAGTGGTTTACCATACATCTCCATTTTGGATAGATAGCTCTTCATGTTGTTGATTGTTTAGTGTTTTCCAATTTTCCTAGAAGTGATTAGAGTCTATTGATTCTTCAATTACATTGAGCTGATTTCTGACGTGCTGTATTGTTTTACTGATTCACCATAGTGAAGGCGTAGGCTCAGGTTTTCTGGGTCTCTATGTTTTTGGTTGGATAGGTTTCTCAATTTCTTTCTTAGATTTTTGCCTTCTTCATCAAGCCACTTGTCATTGTTGTTACCTTGCTTTGGTTTTCTGATAGATATTTTTAGATTTGATAGGGAAGCTGAGAGGTCAAATATACTGTTTAGGTTTTCTAATGCCAAGTTTACACCTTCACTATTACAGTGGAACGTTTTGTCAAGGACGTTGTCTAAAAGAGATTGAATTTGTTGTTGCCTTGTCAGAATGCTGAATGTGGATGTGGTGCAGGAATCAGGCGCAGGACACAGAAGCTTCTTCCAACAGACTTTAGTAGACGACAACTAAATACAAACGGGCCTCAAAAGAGCCCGGAGGCGAGCGATTACGCACACCGTGAGTAAACACCAAAATACAATAAGCGCGCACACAAGTGCGAAAACTCTCCAAACAATGGAGCAAAACAATCACAGCACCTGCTGACAGGCGGAACAATTACACACAACACACGACTAACAAAACGAGAACTTATAGGACACATAATTAACACTAAACGGAAACAGGTGTACAAATAAGACAAAACCAAACAAACATCGAAAACATACAACGGTGGCAGCTAGTACTCCGGGGACGACGACCGCCGAAGCCTGCCCGAGCAAGGAGGAGGAGCAGCCTCGGCCAAAACCGTGACAGTACCCCCCCCTTGACGCGCGGCTCCAGCCGTGCGTCGGTCAGGCCTCGGGGACGACCAGGAGTACGCGGAGCAGGGCGCGTGGAATGACCATGGTGGAACTCAGTCAGGAGAGACGGGTCTAAGATGTCCCTCCTCGGCACCCAGCACTGTTCCTCCGGGCCGTACCCCTCCCACTCCACGAGATATTGGAGACCCCCCATCCGACGTCTCGAATCCAAGATGGACCGAACTGTGTACGCCGGAGCCCCCTCGATGTCCAGTGGGGTCGGAGGAGTCTCTCCTATCTCACAGTCCTGGAGTGGACCAGCTACCACCGGCCTGAGAAGAGACACATGGAACGAGGGGTTAATGTGATAATCAATAGGCAGTTGTAACCTGTAACACACCTCGTTCAACCTCCTCAGGACTTTAAAAGGCCCCACAAACCGCCGACCCAGCTTCCGGCAGGGCAGGCGGAGGGGTAGGTTTCTGGTCAAGAGCCAGACTCGATCTCCAGGTGCGTACACCGGCCCCTCACTGCGGTGGAGATCGGCGCTCACCTTTTGTCGACGGATGGCCCGCTGCAGATGGACGTGTGCAGCGTTCCACGTCTCCTCCGAGCGCCGCACCCACTCATCCACCGCAGGGGCCTCGATCTGGCTCTGATGCCATGGTGCCAGAACCGGCTGGTACCCTAACACACATTGGAAAGGGGTTAGGTTGGTGGAGGAGTGGCGGAGAGAGTTCTGTGCCATCTCTGCCCAGGGAATATACCTCGCCCACTCCTCCGGCCGGCCCTGGCAATACGATCTCAGAAACCTACCCACATCCTGGTTCACTCGTTCTACCTGCCCTTTGCTCTCCAGGTGGTACCCCGAGGTAAGGCTCACCGAGACCCCCATGCGCTCCATGAACGCTCTCCAGACTCGGGAGGTGAACTGGGGACCTCGATCAGACACTATATCCTCGGGTACCCCGTAATGCCGGAAGACGTGGGTGAATAGTGCCTCAGCGGTCTGTAGGGCAGTAGGAAGACCCGGCATTGGGAGGAGACGACAGGCCTTAGAGAACCGATCCACAACGACCAGGATGGTGGTATTCCCCTGAGAGGGGGAAGGTCTGTAACAAAAATCCACCGAGAGGTGAGACCAGGGTCGTTGTGGAACGGGCAGGAGGATTTTTGTTACAGACCTTCCCCCTCTCAGGGGAATACCACCATCCTGGTCGTAACTTCCCCCTGGGCAGGTGTCTGGGCGCCTTACACTGGGCGCACACCGAGCAGGAGGAGACATAAACCCTCACATCCCTGGCTAACGTTGGCCACCAGTACTTAGCGCTAAGGCAGTGCACTGTCCAGCCAATACCTGGATGTCCAGACGTGTGAGCCCAATAAATAAGTCGATCCCGAACCTCGAGCAGAACGTACGTCCGACCCACAGGACACTGTGGAGGGCTAGGGTCGGTACGCAACGCCCGCTCGATTTCAGCATCGACCTCCCACACTACCGGTGCCACCAGACAAGACTCCGGTAGTATGGGAGTGGGCTCAACGGACCTCTACTCTGTGTCATACCGCCGGGACAGGGCGTCTGCCTTACCGTTCTTTGACCCAGGGATGTACGTAATTTTAAATACGAACCGGGCTAGAAACATGTTCCACCGAGCCTGGCGAGGGTTCAGTCTCCTAGCTGCCCGGATGTACTCCAAGTTACGGTGGTCAGTCAAAATGAGGAAAGGGTGTTGAGCCCCCTCAAACCAATGCCTCCACACCTTTAGGGCCTGTACCACGGCTAACAGCTCCCTGTCCCCTACGTCATAATTTCGCTCCGCCGGGCTGAGCTTTTTGGAGTAAAAAGCACAGGGGCGGAGTTTAGGTGGCGTGCCGGACCGTTGCGATAGCACGGCCCCTATACCGGCCTCAGACGCGTCCACCTCTACCTGAAATGGTAAAGCGGGTTCCGGATGCACCAGCACCGAAGCCGAAGTAAACAGGCCCTTCAGTCTCCCAAAAGCCCTGTCCGCCTCAGCTGACCACTGCAAGCGCACCGGACCCCCCTTCAGAAGAGACGTTATGGGAGCTGCCACCTGTCCAAAACCCCGGATAAACCTCCGGTAGTAATTCGCAAAACCCAAGAACTGCTGCACCTCTTTAACCGTGGTTGGGGTGTGCCAATTACGCACGGCTGACACACGGTCAACCTCCATCTTCACCCCTGACGCGGACAACTGATAACCCAAAAAGGAGATAGACTCCTGGAAAAACAGACATTTCTCTGCCTTGACATACAGGTCGTGCTCCAACAGCCTCCTCAACACTCAGCGCACCAGCGCTACATGCTCGGCTCGGGTAGACGAGTACACTAGAATGTCGTCAATGTACACGACCACACCTTGCCCCTGCATGTCCCGGAAGATCTCATCCACAAAGGATTGGAAGACTGAAGGAGCATTCATCAACCCGTATGGCATGACGAGATACTCGTAATGACCCGAGGTGGTACTAAATGCTGTCTTCCATTCATCGCCCTCCCTAATGTGCACCAAGTTGTAGGCGCTCCTGAGATCCAGTTTTGTGAAGAAACACGCTCCGTGTAATGATTCCGTCATAGTCGCAATCAGAGGGAGTCGATAACTGTATTTCACAGTGATCTGATTGAGACTACGGTAATCAATACACGGGCGCAATCCTCCATCCTTTTTCTTCACAATAAAGAAGCTCGAGGATGCAGGGGAAGTGGAGGGCCGTATGTATCCTTGTCTCAGAGACTCGGCTATGTATGTCTCCATAGCCCCCTTCTCCTCTTGAGACAGAGGATACACATGGCTCCGTGGAAGCGCTGCTCCTGCCTGGAGGTCTATCGCACAATCCCCCTGTCTATGAGGTGGCAATCGCGTCGCCCTCGCCTTGCTAAACACGAGTGCTACCTCCTCATACTCAGGGGGAATGTGCATTGCGGGCACTTGGTTCGGACTCTCCACCGAGGTCGCCCCCACGGAAACACCCAGACATCGCCCCACACACTGGGCAGACCACTCCTTAAGAGCCCTCTGTTGCCACGAAATAGAGGGATTATGGGTAATCAACCAGGGAAGCCCCAGCACCACTGGATATGCAGGAGAGTCGATCAGATATAACTGAATAGTTTCCTCATGACCCCCCTGCGTACTCATCCGAAGTGGCGCTGTGACCTCACTAATCAACCTCGATCCCAAGGGGCGGCTATCTAGTGCATGTACAGGGAAGGGAGCATTGACAGGAAGGAGGGGAATCCCTAACTTTACACAAAAATTCCGATCAACAAAATTCCCAGCTGTGCCTGAATCTACTAGCGCCTTATGCTGGGAATGAGGTGCAACCTGTGGAAAACTGACAGGTATACATAGGTGCACAACAGAGAGATCTGAGTAAGTGGCGCGCCTACTCACCTGGAAGGACTCCCCAGTGCGTGGCCTGTTGTCTCGTCCCCCTGGAGACCCTCCCCAGCACCTAGCCGCAGTGTGCCCTCCACGGCCACAGTTGGTGCAGGGGACGGCCCCCCTCGGGCTCCTTCTCCTCCTCTCTCTAGCGCCAGCACCCCCGAGCTCCATAGGGCATGGCTCGGAGGTGCTGGAGGGTGGAATGGACGACCCCCACTCGGGACGTCCGCGGGTGACCAACAGGGTGTCGAGACGGATGGACATGTCCACCAACTGGTCGAACGAGAGGTTGGTGTCCCTGCAGGCCAGCTCTCGGCGGACATCCTCCCGCAGACTGCAACGATAGTGGTCGATGAGGGCCCGCTCATTCCACCCTGCATCCGCCGCTAGAGTCCGGAATTCCAAGGCGAACTCCTGGGCGCTCCTCTTCCCCTGTCGGAGGTAGAATAGACGCTCCCCCGCCGCTTTCCCCTCAGGTGGATGGTCGAACACGGCCCTGAAGCGGCGGAAGAACTCCGCGTAGGTGATAGTGGCGGCGTCCATCCCCGTCCATTCGGCGTTGGCCCACTCCAACGCTTTGCCGGTGAGACAGGAGATGAGGGCGGAAACGCTCTCGTGTCCCGAGGGCGCCGGGTGTACGGTGGCCAGGTAGAGTTCCACCTGCAGGAGGAACCCCTGACACCCGGCAGCGGTGCCATCATACGCCCTCGGGAGCGAGAGCCGAATCCCACTGGGTTCCGGAGCTTGGATGGGCGGACTGGCCGATGATGGTGGTGAGGTAGGTGGAGGTGTGGGTACCCCTCTGTTCTCCCATCGGTGCAGAGTATTTATCACATCCTGCAGGGCGGTCCCGATTTGATGGATCCTGTCGTCCTGCCCGCGGACGCACTCCTCCAACGCCTCGGGCGCTGCTGCTGCTCCTGCTGATTCCATAGTTGGTGTGTAATTCTGTCAGAATGCTGAATGTGGATGTGGTGCAGGAATCAGGCGCAGGACACAGAAGCTTCGTCCAACAGACTTTAGTAGACGACAACGAAATACAAACGGGCCTCAAAAGAGCCCGGAGGCGAGTGATTACGCACACCGTGAGTAAACACCAAAATACAATAAGCGCGCACACAAGTGCGAAAACTCTCCAAACAATGGAGCAAAACAATCACAGCACCTGCTGACAGGCGGAACAATTACACACAACACACGACTAACAAAACGAGAACTTATAGGACACATAATTAACACTAAACGGAAACAGGTGTACAAATAAGACAAAACCAAACAAACATCGAAAACATACAACGGTGGCAGCTAGTACTCCGGGGACGACGACCGCCGAAGCCTGCCCGAGCAAGGAGGAGGAGCAGCCTCGGCCGAAACCGTGACATGCCTAATTGTTTTTTGGTAGGTTTCGACACTACTTTCCTTCCATCTATAGCATTTCTTAATATTATTTAGTTCCTCTGGCTTTGATGCCTCATTATTGAGTATTGCTCTGTTCAAGTAGACTGTGATTTTGCTGTGGTCTGATAGGGGTGTCAGTGGGCTGACTGCGAACGCTCTGAGAGACTCTGGGTTGAGGTCAGTGATAAAGTAGTATACAGTACTACTGCCAAGAGATGAGCTACAGGTGTACAGTTGAAGTCCGAAGTTTACATACACTTACGTTGGAGTCTTTAAAACTCGTTTTTCAACAACTTCACAAATTTCTTGTTAACAAACTATAGTTTTGGCAAGTCAATTAGGACATCTACTTTGTGCATGACACATGTAATTTTTCTAACAATTGTTTACAAACAGATTATTTCACTTATAATTCACTGTATCACAATTCCAGTGGGTCAGAAGTTTACATACACTAAGTTGACTGTGCCTTTAAACAGCTTGGAAAATTCCAGAAAATGATGTCATGGCTTTAGAAGCTTCATTTGAGTCAATTGGAGGAGTACCTGTGTATGTATTTCAAGGCCTACCTTCAAACTCAGTGCCGCTTTGCTTGACATCATGGGCAAATCAAAATAAATCAGCCAACCTCAGAAAAAAAATGGTAGACCTCCACAAGTCTGGTTCATCCTTGGGAGCAATTTCCAAATGCCTGAAGGTACCACGTTCATCTGTACAAACAATAGTACGCAAGTATAAACACCATGGGACCATGCAGCCGTCATACCGCTCAGGAAGGAGACACGCTCTGTCTCCTAGAGATGAACGTACTTTGGTACGAAAAGTGCAAATCAATCCCAGAACAACAACAAAGGACCTTGTGAAGATGCTGGAGGAAACAGGTACAAAAGTATCTATATCCACAGTAAAACGAGTCCTATATCGACATAACCTGAAAGGCCGCTCAGCAAGGAAGAAGCCACTGCTCCAAAACTGCCTTAAAAAAGCCCGACTACGGTTTGCAACTGCACATGGGGACAAAGATCGTACTTTTTGGAAAAATGTCCTCTGGTCTGATTAAACAAAAGTAGAACTGTTTGGCCATAATGACCATCGTTATGTTTGGAGGAAATAGGGGGACGCTTGCAAGCTGAAGAACACCATCCCAACCGTGAAGCATGGGGGTGGCAGCATCATGCTGTGGGGGTGTTTTGCTGCAGGAGGGACTGGTGCACTTCACAAAATAGATGGCATCATGAGGAAGGAAATTATGTGGATATATTGAAGCAACATCTCAAGACATCAGTCAGGAAGTTAAAGCTTGGTCGCAAATGGGTCTTCCAAATGAACATTGACCCCAAGCATACTTCCAAAGTTGTGGCAAAATGGCTTAAGGACAACAAAGTCAAGGTATTTTAGTGGCCATCACAAAGCCCTGACCTCAATCTTATAGAACATTTGTGGGCAGAACTGAAAAAGTGTGTGCGAGCAAGGAGGCTGTGGTATCTGAGGAATTTATTACTTTGCTAATGGTTTCAAATGGTTTTAGAGGATGTTGACTCAGCTTAAAGGGAGCATCTGGGGAGTAGTTCTATAGGGGCACCCTAAAGCCGAGGAAGTCTGTTAGGTGGAGTCCTGGGATTGGTCTGTAGGGGAAAACACCCATATTATGTTACATAGGGCATAGGATATAAATACTTGGTTAAAACAGAGGACGGGGAGAATAACATATTACAGATTGGAGCCGGTTATTCTCCAGATATCGGCAGATATCTGTAAATTGACGCTGGAAAAACTTTGATATAATAAACCTTTATAATCAAAGGACAGTGTCAGCAGAATTCTTGTTCTCACAGCATCTCAGCATAGTTTTCTCGACACCACAAAATGGCGACGAGGTATTTGGTCATGTTGCGTCTTTTCTCAGCGTTCCATTCATGGGCGCCGAGCTGACTCTCGCTCCGGAGTCCGGCAGATAAGGGTGAGTTTTCTCACTACTTTGGGCACTGGTCAGTTTGTGTGTCTGTTTGTGTGTGTGTGCGTTGAATGAATGCACCGTTAAGAACTTGCGTGTGTGCTTTGCTGTTATTTGCTGTGGGATTGGAGTCTGTTCTACATTTCTAAATGTGTTTGCGCTGGTAAACAACGCAAACAGGGGGGAGTGTCTATAGGGATATTTTGCTTGAATAAAATTCAAAAAGAATACAAATGAAGGAAAGGCCAGGAACTAAGAAAATGTATACAAATTAGGGCATCGCGAATCTAGGAAAGCCCTCTAACGAGGCGATCATTAGGATGGGCCGAAAATCCTAAAAGCACATTAGGTGGGTTTAGGTCAGTCCCGGGGACTGGAGATTGTGGTATATACATTCAGTTGTAAGTTACCGCTCAGCTTATAGTTGACTAATTATATGTTTGATGTAACCGCTCATTGAATATCCGCGGAACTCGAGGTAGCAAAAATGTAGGGACAAAGGAAAAAATGGCGCAATGATAGTAGCATGCTTAGGGGTCCGTAGGAACGGAAATAAGCCTCTTAAACTCTATGTGTGTGTGTGTAGAAGAGAGTAGGATTTGTGTTCGATGTTTTGTTTTGGTTTGTGAGCTCTGTTAAGTGTTACTGTTTGTCTATGGGGGGAAAGAGAGGAAGTACAGCGGGACTGTCTACTTTCTGTTGTCTAGCTGGGAGAGAGCTGATTGAGAGCTCCTTCCACTCTGAAATCGCAGTGGTGAATGTACTACGCATGCGTGTGATTTTATGAGTTTAGAGTTACGTAGAGCAAATGTGCCACTCCCCTGCCTGCACTGAGCTGCTGGGAGACGCAGACTCAGAGCAGACAGAGAGGGAGATGGAGACTTACATACGATTAAAGTATTCTGTTTGTTAAATAGGCTGTTGCTTAACGATGAAACTATTTGTTGAGATCTATTGAATTGATAAATGAGAGATATGTTGACGGATTTAAAAAATATATATATATAAATAAATAAATAAAAATAAAATGTTATTGAGCTATTTATACTATTCCTGAGTTAAGTTGTTTGCTTATTTCTTAGAGCGAATGTGAACGGAGGGGTATTGAATGGTTGAAATAACTCAGTGAGTGCATAAACTACTAAATTCTTGTCTGTTTCTTTGTTCTTTTGTGATATGAGAGACGATGAGAAGGAGGAGACAGAGAGAGAGAGGAAGTGCTGACGAGTGCATCATGCGACAGAGTGTGCTGCAACGGATCAAGTAAAATCAAGGCTAGTACTGTTCTATTCACAAAACATACCTTCCCATAGAGGATATTTTGGGTGCCTAGCATATTTGATGTTATGACAATTTGACAAGGACTTGGCAACAGACTGATCAATTGATGTAATTAAGAATTGCATTTTGGAGTTTTTGTGCATGAGTGGGTTTGATTAGAGTTGAGTGGGGAAATCGAGTACTGACATTATTCTGTAAAATTAAGGTAATTGGGTGCTTATTAAGCAATGTGGTTTGTGAGTGCTGTAGTGTTGCTGGATTAGAGGTCTTTATTTTTTGGATTGCTCTGAAGTTGACTACTTTCATTTACTTTTCCTGATCGGATGTGGTAAGATGGCCACTAATCAATAATTTGGTAAAATAAAATAAAATAAATTGATACAAATAAGTAAATTGATGAATAAATTGATGAATAAATAAATTGATTAATTAATTAATTTGGGGAAGAAAAAAAAAAGAGGGAACAATAGGCTACATAGTCTAAAATAATGAAATAATTAACAATAAAGGAATATAAAAGAGTTGTTACAAGGGGGAAGAAGGACATAAAAACTATGAAAGTGATTACTCCTGTTGATGTAGTGGAAAATAGTAATCCTTTAGTTAATGGTATTGCAAGGTTATCTGGAAAAGGGAATAAACGTTGGAATGACATTGAACAACCATGGCTAGTGGAAGGGACTCTTAACCCTGTCGTCATCAACATGATGAAAGTGATTGAATAATAGAGAGAGGAGAAGCAGAAACGACCATAAAGATGAATCCAAAACTCAAAATGTAGGAAGAAAACGAGATGTCTGGGAACTAAGGGTGGAGTGAGGTTCAGGAAGATGGAACTTGAAGAAGATGATGATGATGATCAGAGTGATTGAGAAGAGATCATGGGTGGATATGACTCTGTGATCAGAAGGAAGTGGCAAGAGAGGAAAGAAGGGGTGATGGAAGTTGAAGGAAGAAGAAGGATACTAGAGATTCGATCTTTGATGAAAGTGAAGATGGAGAAAGCAATGAAGATTTGGAGATGAAAGGTGCTTTATGTTAGGGAGGATTTTATCCTACAATGATTAGCACAGAAGAAATAGAAAGAGATATAGACTGATGCGTTTCATGCCTGGATCAGGGGAATAATTTAGAAGAAGTAAGAACTGGAAGAACAACTCAAGAAGCTGAAGATACAGAAGAGAAGAAAAAACTGCTGAGAAAAGGATCCCAAGAATTGGAGAAGAAGTATACATTGAGGAAAGGAAAGAGAGCACAAGTAAGAAGATGATGCAAGATGATATTTCGAGGACAAAACCTAGAATATAAGCCTTTGAAGAATACCGATATGTCAGATATACTTGAGAAGCTGTCTACTCTTCAAGATGGAGCATATCCTTGGATTTCAAAAATGGGAAGAAATGATGGTGGGAACATAGTCAGCCATAGGAGACATTAAGATACTTTTGGCTAATCTCCTTGGGATTCCAGATATGGAAGACATTTTTCAGAGAGCAGGACTTAATAGATATGTGGGGACTGAAGTGAATTACCATGAATTGTTGGCTGCAAGTAGAAATAGGCTGTGGAGAGCACTGAAAGATAGGTTTCCAACGAATGTGCATTCTGACAACATTCTGATTGATCCACTAGGACAACAAGAAAATCTGAGAGCGTGTGTCAAGAGTTCATCAAGTGTGGAGAAATATTGCTGGAAATGATCCAGATGTGAGTCAAATTGAGAAGTCCATTTTGAGAGCTAAACTGCAGATGGGACTGCCCTCACAAGTAAGGAGCAAACTGGCAGAGGTGGTTGGACTTGGAAGCATGACAAAAGGTGTCTATAGAGATTATATAGCCCATCAAGTGGATCTGTAGGGGGAAAAGGAACACAACAAGAAAGAACAGGACCAAGAAACTCTCAGAAAACATAATGAAACACAACTGGGGGAGAATAAGAAGGAGAAGAAAAGCTTTGGTTATGAAGAATCAGTGTACACCAAATCAACAATCACTGCCACAGCTTCAACTGAACAAGGTCAAATGCAATTGTACCAGCCACAACTAGTGGTACAAGTTGTTTTATATCCATAGCCAGTTTCTGGAAAGAAAAATAATTGGAGAGGAAGAGGACGAGAAGACTTAGAAAGAGGAAGAGGAGGAAGATTCAAGCCATACTTCCAGCAATCTTGAGAAGTGTGTTATGATTGTGGACAGGTTGGTGACTTTGCTGTGAGTGTAAATGACCAGAAGGAAACACAAGAGGGAATTTCAGAGGAAGATACAGGAGCAAGTGAAGATCATCTGGAGGACAGGTGAACCCTTATAGGGGCAAGGAGTAAGGATTCTAGAGGTGCCTAGAAGATCCGAAAGGGGGGTGTCAGCTGGTAGCACCAGTTAAGGGGAAAAAGATCCAACAATTGAAGTGAAAATGAACAACGGACCATGGGAAGAGATGATGGATAGCGGAACTGCTTTTATCTGTGTTCAGCCTGAAGAGGCTACACATCTCACTATGTCAAATTAACTAATTAGGATAGGGATTTGAGGGAGTAAAACAGTTGATTACTCTTAAGGAACCAATTGAGCTCTGCTATGAAAATGAGAAAATTACAATACCCATACTGGTATCAGAACATATACCCATTGCATTGTTGGGAAGAGATGCATTGTGGAAATTGAATTGTACAATAAGATGTACACCAGACGGCTGTCTGGTAGAAGTGCCAAAGGAAAAGGTTTACCAATGGTTGATGATGACAGAGATGGATTTGTCTATAGTATTCTGGATTGGAAATCTCAGTGAAGATTTTGAGGAGGCAGACTTCCTTGGAAGAATCAGTATCCATTGAAAGATGAAGCAATCCAAGGGATTGAACCAGAAATTGAAGAACTTTTTAAAAGCAGGTGTTTTGAAGACAATAGAAAAAATCCTTAGAGTAGGAATCAATTGTTGTTTTGGGAGAAACCATGAGGGGTTGATAGTAGCGCCTCTGGACCTATTAGGTCTGATGAGTTAGGAAGCTAGGGGTTAGCTCATGTAGCAAGAGTGACTCAGGAGTTTATGATACGGATGGAGAGTGCTGTCAATGGTAGTAAGGATAGTGTTGAAATAGGAGAGCAGATGGTAGTAGAGAATTATGTAGATTCATCTGAAATAGTGCAGAATTCTATCATGGAGGTACAGGATGAGTTGTTTGATTTTAATGGAAGACAAGAAGATATATCTTATCAATACAGTTCGTTAGGGAAGAGAGAAACTAAATGGAAGGCATTTGGATTTGATTCTTCTGTTTGGAAATTAAAGATGGATGGGCAAGTAGGAATCTTTGGTTCAGGAAGTTAACTCATTCTGTAAGATCAGTGAGGAATCTTGAGTGTAAATGTCTGTTGAGAATTTCAGCACAAGGAGCATGGGGTTGAATCTTAGAGAAGGTAGCTCAACCTCTATCAGGTACGTGTCAATCGTATGCTTTATTATGGCTGTTGTATCAGCAACAATCATTAACAGAGATATAATAATGTTGTTGTGGAAGCATTTGTTTAGGCCTAGGTTTAAGTGTTATTTGTTAAGTGAATTAACCTATGTGAATTTGTTAGATGGGAAGGAAAATCAGTTAACAGCGCTTCATGAAGCATTGGAGGTAAAACCAGTGAGGGCTAAAAGCTGTTTTTGTTTAAATAAAACATATGATGGAAAGAGGATGTTTAGGGGAATATCAGATGGTGATGATTATATGATTACTTTGGGGTAAGCATGAACATAAGGTTAGTAATGAGAAATAGAATGTAACTTTTGATGTTTCATTTAGTAAGAAGAGAAGGACTTTGATGGTAAGAGAGAAGTTGTGCATGGTAATGTGGCTATTGGGAATTTGAGAAACATCTGGGGTTTGTGGTGAGAAATAATATATTCTTACCCTATGGATGGAAAGGATGTTGTTACATGTTGAAGTTGAAGCTTCCATATGAGGTTTTTAAAATTAAAAGAGGGGAAGCACGGGGAAAGAGATAAATCTGATTCTGAAAGAGAGAAGTTTCATAGTCAGGGAAGCCTACCATTGGAGGATAAGTCTAGGAGAGAAGTGGGGATTTTTTCCATGGTAAGGTGTAACATTTTGGGAAGATAACATAGATAATATTACCTATACTTTGAAAGGTTTTGCAAATGAAACGATAAGAGGGTTTAACCTTCTGTCAAGACTCAAAGGAGTATTGATGGATAGATATCAATTTTGAATTTTTCAAATGTTTTTAAATATTATGGTGATTTTAGTATTTTGTGATGAATCAAAGGGGGGAAATGGTATGTGATTCATTTTATATATCATTTTTATATTTTTAGTTGATATTGATGTTTAATTTGAATGTGTTGTTTTGCAAAAGATACTGTTTGGTCTTTTCTTTTCTTCCAGAAGCATATGGGGGAATGTGTAGAGGGGACAATATGAAGGGACAATATGAAGGGACAATATGAATGGACTGGAGGAAGTGGAACAAGGAAGGTGTGGAAAGGTTCAGATTCCATCATCGAAGTTGCATTGGAAGTCGACACTGCTGAGGAGATGAAGTGTAGTGGACTACATTCCAGTGTCTGCAATGATATATAGCATTATTTACATGTGTAATACATAATTTGTGTCATATTCTTTCTGTATTAATTTTTGAAGAATGATATTTGCTGTTATGGGGTACATGTGGGGATCTCAGATGTTTTTGTTTATTTTGTTGATGCTTAGGGATATTGGGTCTAGGCAGGGATAGAGAGAATCCACAGGAGGGTCCGATGGGTTGACCAGCCTGAATGTGGACATTTTTGATTGTATTTTGTTTGCTGAGGCTTTCATGTGTATTCAAATTGCATCATAGTTTAAAATGCATTGATAAAGATTTATGAATTGATCTGGAGTACTTAAGTGGTTGCCTGGGGCAGAGGGGCCGTGAGAGAATTTTACTGTCTTGATTGATTGAGGGATATTTGGAAAGAAAGCTGCCAGACAGGTTTTTTGCTCTCACACTCCATAAAGATTTGTTCATATTTCATAGAAATTTATTTACACTCCATAAAGATTTGTTCATATTTCATAGTAATTTATTTACACTCCATAGAAAAAGGTGTTTACTCTCTATAAAATGTGGTTTATTGTTAAAGATACTCAATAAGAGAAAAAAAAGTATTTGTCATGAACCTATTCTTTTTGGTTTCGAGACTTAGTTAGTCTCGAAGGGGGGAAATATGTGGTATCTGAGGAATTTATGACTTTGCTAATGGTTTCAAATGGTTTTAGAGGATGTTGACTCAGCTTAAAGGGAGCATCTGGGGAGTAGTTCTATAGGGGCACCCTAAAGCCGAGGAAGTCTGTTAGGTGGAGTCCTGGGATTGGTCTGTAGGGGAAAACACCCATATTATGTTACATAGGGCATAGGATATAAATACTTGGTTAAAACAGAGGATGGGGAGAATAACATAGTACAGATTGGAGCCGGTTATTCTCCAGATATCGGCAGATATCTGTAAATTGACGCTGGAAATACTTTGATATAATAAACCTTTAAAATCAAAGGACAGTGTCAGCGGAATTCTTGTTCTCACACCATCTCAGCATAGTTTTCTCGACACCACAAGGCCTACAAACCTGACTCAGTTACACCAGCTCAGTCAAGGGTAATGGGCCAAAATTCACCCAACTTATTGTGGGAAGCTTGTGGAAGGCTACCCAAAACGTTTGACCCAAGTTAAACAATTTAAAGGCAATGCTACCTAATACTAATTGAGTTTATGTAAACTTCTGACCCACTGGGAATGTGATGAAATACATAAAAGCTGAAATAAATAAATCTCTCTACTATTATTCTGACATTTCACATTCTTAAAATAAAGTGGTGATCCTAACTGACCTAAGACAGAGAATTTTTACTAGGATTAAATGTCAGGAATTGTAAAAAACTGAGTTAAATGTATTTGGCTAAGGTGTATGTCAACTTCCGACTTCAACTGTATCTACCATAGGAGTCCCCTCGAAGACTACCATTGACTATGTACATACCCAGCGTTCGCCAGAGGTGCAGGAGTTGTGACCCGTTTTTGTTGTTGTTGTGTTGTTGTAGTTGTGCCTAAGGGGGCATATGGGGGAGGGAATGCTGTCACCTCCAGGTAGGTGTTTGTCCCCTTGTGTGCTGAGGGTGTCAGGTTTTTGTCCAGTTCTGGCATTTAGGTCTCCACAGACTAGCACATGTGCCTGGGTCTGGAAATGATTGATTTCCCCCTCCAGGATGGAGAAGCTGTCTTCATTAAAGTATGGGGATTCTAGTGGGGGGATTTAGGTAGCACACAGGAGGACATTTTGTCTCTGTTGAGATCATTTCCTTTTGAATTTCAAGTCAAATGTAAAATGTTCCTGTTTTGATTAATTTAATAGAGTGAGTTAGGTCTTCTCTATACCAAATTAGCATACACCCTGAGTCCCTTCCCTGTTTCACACCTGGTAGTTTGGTGGATGGGACTACCAGCTCTCTGTAACCTAGAGGGCAACCAGTGGGTCCGTCTCCTCCGTACCATGTTTGTTGTAGAATGACAATGTCTGTATTTCCGATTTCTTTGGTGAAGTCCAGATTCCTGCTCTTTAGGCAAAAGGCAGATGACCTCAGGCCTTGGATATTCCAGGATGAGATAGTGAAGGCTTTGTGTTCCATAAAGTGTCTAATGTTGTTGGTTGTGTGATTTGGCATCAGGCCATTAAGTGTGAGCAGAGCCTGCTGAGCACCTGGTACAGTGGCTTGCGAAAGTATTCACCCCCCTTGGCATTTTTCCTATTTTGTTGCCTTACAACCTGGAAATAAAATGGATTTTTGGGGGGTTTGTATCATTTGATTTATACAACTTGCCTACCACTTTGAAGATGCAAATTTTTTTTATTGTGAAACAAATAAGAAATAAGTCAATATTTTGTAGAGCCACCATTTGCAGCAATTACAGCTGCAAGTCTCTTGAGGTAGGTCTCTATAAGCTAGCTCCTTGGTCTTCATGGTGCCGCTTGCTAGGTGGTGCCCCTTGCTTAGTGGTGTTGCAGACTCTGGGGCCTTTCAGAACAGGTGTATATATACTGAGATCATGTGACAGATCATGTGACACTTAGATTGCACACAGGTGGACTTCATTTAACTAATTATGTGACTTATGAAGGTAATTGGTTGCACCAGATCTTATTTAGGGGCTTCATAGCAAAGGGGGTGAATACATATGCACGCACCACTTTTCCGTAATTTATTTTTTATAATTTTTTTAAACAAGTTCTTTTTTTCATTTCACTTCACCAATATTGACTATGTTGTGTATGTCCATTAAATGAAATCCAAATAAAATTATATTTAAATTACAGGTTGCAATGCAACAAAATAGGAAAAACGCCAAGGGGGATGAATACTTTTGCAAGGCACTGTACATGCCATTGGCTTGGGCTAGTGTAGGAGTGGGGGTTGGGCCTGTTTGCCTGCTCACGGCCTGGGCGTATGTGTGACTTTCATGTTGAGGCCCTCTTTGCGGGAGTGGGGGTCATGGGGTGGGTAGGAGGGGCATAGGTCTGATCTGAGGGGGCCTAAATGGGGTGTGGGCATGGTTGACTTGGGGGGGTGTTAATTGGTTGGGGTGGGGGTGTGGATGTGGCTGGTGGTGCTGTGGACTGGATGTATGTCCTCTCGGCAGGGGTCCTCTATGTGTAGGTCCAGGGGGTGGGGGGGTCCCGCAGGTCTGGGAGAGTGTCTCGCTGGTCTGGGTGGGGTGTCTGTTGATCTGTTGCTCCTGTGTGAGGTGTTGGGTCTGCGGTTGAGAGCGATATCCTTTAGGGTCCAAGCGAATGTGGGCACTGCTGCCTTGTATAGGTGGACCTGGTCGTAAAGGCTGTTCAAGTCCAGGGTGGAGTGGTGGGCCAGGTAGACATTTGGTTTTGAGGCACAGTCACGGGAAATACTTGCGTTTACCTGCTGTATGGTAGCAGGGTCGAAGTCTTTTCATGGTAGCAGGGTTGAGATAACCACTTGTGCATTGGGGAAAGTAAAATAAGCTTTTTCTATCAGTCCCTTGAGTGCTGTGGCCACCCTTTCCTGCTGTGTTCTCAGGTCATTTGTGCCTGTGTGTATTATTATGTGGCTGGGTGATCCTAGCTGGTCCTCAGACAGAACGGCTGGGTGTTTGGACACCAGAGTTTAGACACTGTGTTTGGGAAAAGGTTTATTTTCTTGTATGTATTTCCCGTTTGAGTCCATAAGGAGTACAATCTGTGGCTTGTGTATGTCCTCAGTGGGTGTGGGGGGGTTGTCAGGAGGGCTATCAGGGTGGCTGACGGGGGGATGCTCAGAGGGGTTGGGATCCCCTGGGATTGGGGTTCGTCATTTGTTTGTCTGGCTGTGATGTCGAGGCTATGGTCAGGGTCTGGGGTGTACTGTTCTGCTGCGGTGTCGAGACTTTGGTCAGGCTCTGAGGTGGGCTGTTCTGCTGGCTTCTCTGTGGGGGTGGCCAGCTTCTAACGGGTCACCGTTCTCACCTTCTCCTCCAGCACTCTGATCCTCTCCTCTAGTGCTCTGTTTTTCTCCTGCTCCTGCTCTTTCTCCTGTTGATGTTGTCTCACCACAGTCCAGAGTGCAGACATGTCTCTCTCCACCTCCAGCTCTCCAGGTCTAGTTAAGGGGGTATTGTTGTGCTGGACTGTTGTCTTGGTCTGTGTTGACTGGAGTGTAATCACCTGCTGTTCCAGCTCCACCTGCCTTACCTCCAGCTTGGTGAAGTTATCCTTCATTTCAATGAGGGAGTAATACTCTGTGCTGGGAAGTTGACTTTCCGCTTGGGGTTGCTCGTCTGTAGGGTTATTTAATGAAGAGGTCTGGTCTGACCCGCTCGGGTGGGGGTATCTTTCTCAAGAGAGAGCTTCTCCTGCTGAGCTATTTCTTTGATTAGGTGAAAGTCCAGCTGAACCTGTTTGGGGTTGCCCTGTACCAATACTATTCCAGATTTATAGAGATGTATATTAGCTGACTCAGAGTCCTCGTTGTCTAGTATCCTGAGTTTCCACCCGTCGCTAACACCCCCCCTCTTAACAGAGGGGTAGTGTGCTAATATAGCACTGTGCCATGCCAGGGGATGGTCTGTGTAGGAGATAAGGTTGCTTATGTTCCCATTTTTATAAAAGTCAGCAAAAGGTGTCTCTTGATTTCCCATAAGGAGCTTGACTTTGTACTCTTTTCGTGTCTTATCATTCTTTACATACAGAGGGTACTGTATTTTAAATACCTCTGAACAGTGGGAGGGTGCTTCTAAGGCCTCTCCATTTGGTTGGGGTAGACTGAGCGACTCTTCTGACATTGTTGGGCTCAAGGGCTTTGACACCTCTCACTTCATACGTCAGTGCTAATTGAAGTTGTATCTCTTTGTCCTAGCAAGCTTGGTAGCCTTAGTATTCAGTCTCAGTTCCAGGTTGGATGGTGTTTTCAGGTTTCTGTTTGTTTGCCAGAGCATTTGCTGTATAGCTTGGGAATAGTAATCCTCGGTAGTAGAAAGCCTTCCAGGTAATTCCAGGTAATTCCGTCCAAAATCAGGTTGTAGGTTTGGAGTTTTGGTTTGGAGTGAAGGTAACGTTGTGGAGGGTAGCATCCTGTATATGTCCCTGCCAAAAAATCCATGTTAATCTAACTCTAAATCTATATTTTTTGTAAAAACATGCTGAAAAATGAGGGAGCAACGTCTTTGAGCTCTCTCTCTGTCTCTGTCTCTCTGTCACTCTCCTCACATGTTGCTTACCATGTAGTAGAGATGGGTCCTGACAGACAGCTGAGTATGATGCACCTGAGAACAGGGTCGTCCTTGGATTAAGCCTGCGGGGAATTCTAATGAGTTGTAAAGTGCCAAAAATGCTTTCAGCTAGGAGAGAAAAACCACACAAACAAAGACACAGAACCAGAGCCACTGTGTCTCCAGAGTTAATTACCATGCAGCCATACTGTTGAGTTTTCTGGCATTCTGTCTTTGTGCGGGAGTTGGCCCGTATGTTTTCTCTCTCCCGCTGTGTGTGTGTGTGAGAGTTGCCCTGAAGTACAGTATCAAAGGCTTCCCATTTGAAAAACAGCATTTTTACCTGGTCAATAATAAGCTATAACTAGGGTCCAGAGTGTGTCAATAATAAGCTATAACTAGGGCCCAGAGTGTTTCAATAATAAGCTATTGCTAGGGCCCAGATTGTTTCCTGGTCAATAATAAGCTTTAACTAGGGCCCAGAGTGTTTCAATATTAAGCCATAACTAGGGCCCAGAGTGTTTCGATTATAAGCTATAGCTAGGGCCCAGAGTGCTTCCTGGTCTATAATAAGCTATAACTAGGGCCCAGAGTGTTTCCTGGTCAGGACATGTAGTCAGGGGAAAACTCAGGGTACTAAACTATAGGGCCCAGAGTTTCAGGGCGTATCAAATCCCTAAATATGTCACGATTCTCTAAAGCAGAACCCAGAAGCAGACCAGGACAAGGTGAGTAGAACGAAGGTGAGTATTTATTTACAGACTCAAATGTGGAAGCAGAATAATCCAGGAGACGGAGCGGGCAGCGGAGGTGAGTTGGTGGGAGTGAATAGGCAGATCCAATGGTGTCACAGAAGCCACCGACGACCAGGCAGGGGTGGGGTGAATGTTCTGGGAGAATGACTGAAGACAGAGTAAACGGAGGTGAGTACACGGCAAGCAAAAAGTACAGAACAACAAAACTAACTCTAGTAAACTTGAGGCTGATACGCTGACACAACATACTGTTCATGGCTAACGATCCGGCAGGGAATGGATGTCAGGTCAGAGCTTATGAAGTGGAGAGGTGATGATCAGGACCAGATGTTCAGATAGCTCTGATGAGATGCAGGTGCGGGTAATAGAGAGATCTCCCACCTAGCTTCGTCGCCTGGCAACCAGACAGGGTGCGTTCAGGAACCTCAGGAAACAGACTCCAGAACAGAAAACAGGCAACACAGACAGGACTCAGGAAGCGGGATTCATGACAGTACCCCCCCTCCGACGAACGCTACCGGGCGGACTACCCGGAGCGCCAGGATGGAGGTGGTAGAAGTCACGAAGGAGGTCAGCATCAAGGATCTGACGCCGAGGAATCCAACTCCTCTCCTCAGGACTATACCCCACCCAGTCCACGAGATACTGGAAACCCCGACCTCGCCGTCTGGAATCCATGATGCGGCGCACCGTGTAGACAGGACCACCTCCGATCATCCGAGGAGGAGGAGGAGGAGGAGGCAGAGGGGGCAACAGAGGACTGAGGAGAACAGGCTTGAGGCAGGAGACATGAAAGGTGGGATGGACTCTGAGCGTTCTAGGCAACTTGAGTCGAACCACAACAGGATTAAATCACTCTCTCCACCACAAACGGACCAATGAACTTCGGTGACAGTTTCTTCGACTCAGTCCGCAGAGGAAGATCCCGTGAGGCCAACCAGACCTTATCTCCGATGGCATAAGCGGGGGCTGGAATACGGCGACGATTCACCTGGAGCTGATACCGGTCAAAAACTCTAAGGAGGGCCTTTCTGGCCCGATGCCAGGTCCGGTGGCAACGACGAATGTGGGCCTGGACAGAGGGAACCAAGAGATCCTTCTCCTGAGAAGGAAACAAGGGAGGTTGGTAGCCATACAGGCACTGGAAGGGAGACATCCCAGTGGCAGATGTAGGGAGAGTATTGTGGTCATACTCGACCCATGGCAACTGAGAGACCCAAGAGGTGGGGTTGGAGGAGACAAGGCAGCGCAGCGTGGATTCCATCTTCTGGTTGGCTCTCTCCGCCTGACCATTAGATTGGGGGTGAAATCCAGATGTGAGACTGACTGTAGCTCCAATGGCCAAACAGAAGGATTTCCAGACAGCAGAGGTAAACTGAGGACCACGGTCGGAAACTGTCACTGGGCAACCCGTGGACCCTGAAAACCTCCCTAACCAGGATCTTGGACGTCTCAGAGGCAAGCTTGGAGATGGGCACAAAATGGGCGAACTTGCTGAATCTGTCCACAATAGTCAGAATGACCGTGTTCCCCTCAGAAGAGGGCAACCCAGTGACAAAGTCCAGGGCCAGATGCGACCATGGTCGCCAGGGAATAGGTAGGGGGTGAAGAAGTCCAGAGCTGGGCCGATTGGCACTCTTATTCTGCGCACAAACTGGACAGGCAGCAACAAACCTCCGGGTATCTTCTCCCATGGCAGGCCACCAAAATCGTCTGCGTAGTAACGCCATCGTCCGAGCCACGCCAGGGTGACAAGCCATCTTGCTGGCATAGGACCATTGGAGGACAGCAGAACGGACCGACTCTGGCACAAACAACCGACCGGGTGGACCGTTACCTGGACCGGGCTGCGTCCGAAGGGCCGCCATAACCTCCTCCTCAATCCTCCACGTAACTGCTCCCACGACGAAGTTCCGGGGAAGAATCGTCTCAGTCTTGGCCCCACTCTCCTCCGTCTTGGAGAACATCCGGGACAAGGCGTCCGCCTTGCCGTTCTTTGACCCGGGTCGGAATGTCAGCGAAAAATTAAAGTGTCCAAAAAACAAAGCCCACCTGGCCTGACGGGAGTTGAGACGTCTAGCCGATTGCACGTAAGCAAGATTCTTGTGGTCAGTCCAGACAATAAACGGTTGCTCCGCCCCCTCCAACCAGTGCTGCCACTCCTCCAAGGCAAGTTTCACCGCGAGAAGCTCCCGGTTACCCACATCGTAGTTCCTCTCCGCAGACGAAAGACGACGAGAGTAGAAGGCGCAGGGATGGAGTTTTCCGTCAGTGGAGCTTCGCTGGGACAGGATGCCGCCAACCCCCACATCAGACGCTTCCACTTCAACGACAAACTGACGGGCAGTGTCAGATTGAGAGAGAATCGGGGCGTTGGTGAATCGACTCTTCAAATCCAGAAATGCTCGGTCTGCCTCAGGATTCCAACTGAAGGTTCTGGTACTAGAAGTCAGGGCAGTTAATGGAGCAGCCACACGGCTGTAATCACGGATAAATCTACGATAGAAATTCGCAAACCCCAGAAA
Source organism: Coregonus clupeaformis (assembly GCF_020615455.1). NCBI lineage: Eukaryota > Metazoa > Chordata > Actinopteri > Salmoniformes > Salmonidae > Coregonus > Coregonus clupeaformis. The sequence continues at coordinate 1,002,287 of NC_059206.1, forward strand.
CCTCTGGAGCTGCAATCTCGTACCGGGCTGGGCCCAATCCAGAACCGCCCTAACCTTCTCTTGGTCCATCCTAATCTCTCCCCTGGAGATGATGTACCCGAGGAAGGATGTAGTGTGGGCGTGAAATTCACACTTCTCGGCCTTCACAAACAGGCGGTTCTCCAACAATCGCTGCAGAACCTGCTTGACATGCTGGACGTGGCTGGAAAGCTCCTTAGAGAAGATAATAATGTCATCCAGGTACACGAACACAAAAAGACCGATCATATCTCTCAGAACGTCATTCACCATACTCTGGAACACTGCTGGAGCATTGGTCAGTCCAAACGGCATCACCTGATACTCGAAATGACCCATCGGTGTATTGAAACCAGTCAACCACTCGTCCCCCTCTCTGATCCGGACCAGATGATACGCATTGCGTAGATCCAGCTTAGTGAACACAGTAGCACCCTGTAAGGAGTCGAAAGCAGAGCTCATCAAGGGCAGGGGATACTTGTTCTTGACCGTAATATCATTCAAACCCCGATAATCAATACAAGGTCGAAGAGAGCCATCCTTCTTACTCACAAAAAAGAATCCTGCCCCCAGGGGTGATGACGAGGGACGAATGAGACCAGCAGCTAGAGACTCCTTTATGTAGGTCTCCAAAGCTTCACGTTCAGGTTGAGAGATACTGTATAACCGTCCCTTGGGATAGGCAGCTCCAGGGAACAGGTTAATGGCACAATCATATGGTCGGTGGGGAGGAAGTGACAGAGCCTTCTGCTTACTGAACACTTCCCCCAAATCGTGATATGTTTCAGGAACCATGGACAAATCTGGGGGGGTATAATCAATGACCTGACTGGGAACAGAATGGGAACAGGCAGTCTTAAGGCAGTTAGCATGACATTCAATGCTCCAACTAGTTACCTTGCCAGTCACCCAATCAAACGTGGATTGTGTTCTCTCAGCCAGGGGTATCCAAAAACCAGAGGAACATGGGGAGAAGGCAGAATGAAGAAGGAGATAACCTCTGAATGATTATCTGACAACAGCATCTTAACCGGTTCAGTCCTCATAGTGATACGTGCCAGACTACTGCCGTTCAGAGTGGGAGCTTCAATGGCTTCCGGTAATCGCTCCTTGGAAAGCCCCAGCTGTTCCACCAAGTCGGCATCAATAAAGCTGCCATCGGCACCTGAATCAATAAAAGCGTTAATCGCTAAACTCTGATTCTTGTTCATGAGGGTTGCAGGAAAACAGGGTCTGACAGGGCTATTGAGAGGTTGAAACTGGCTCGCTAAAAGTCCTCCCAAACTTAGCGAGCCGGGCAGTTTAACGGGCGCTGGGGACAAGCGGAGTTGTAATGTCCCGAGCTACCACAGTAGAGGCAGCTGTTGGTCTCACGTCTACGTTGGCGCTCCTCCATGGTTAACCCGTGCCGCCCCACTTGCATGGTTTCAGGATCTGGAGGCACGACCTCTCCACTAATCCCGTGTGGTGAACAATGATCGACTCGTTCTGGTCCACTTCCTGACCCGAATGGTAACCGAGTAGCTGATTGATTGGACGGTCCCCATTGCTTCTCCCTCCTTCTCTCTCGGACTCTGTTATCCACCCAAATAGATAATACTACCAAACTGTCCAGGTCACTAGGCTCCGGCTAGGAGATCAGCTCATCCTTGAGTTGCTCCGACAACCCCTGATAAAAAAACGCTTGTAGTGACTCCTCATTCCACCCACTCTCCACAGCCAAGGTCCTGAATTTGATAACAAAGTCTGCCACACTGCGAGCTCCTTGGCAAAGAGAGAACAAATGCTTAGCTGCATCCTTACCTCGGACTGGATGGTCAAAAAGCTTCCTCATCTCTGCCGTGAACTCCTGGTATGACGCCATGCAGGTGTCCTGTCGTTCCCATACGGCTGAAGCCCACTCCAGAGCTCTTCCACGCAGCAGTTCAACAACAAAAGCTATCCTAGCCTTGTCTGTGGCGTAAGAGTGGGGCTGCAGATCAAACACTAATCCACACTGCATAAGAAATGAACGGCATCTTCCCAAATCCCATTCGTACTTATCTGAAGCGGCAGGTGAGAGGGGTGAAGCAGGTGGTGGATGATCCGCCGGCAAACTGAGCTGAGCCTGGATACTCGTCAGACTAGCAGAAAAGTTCCGAACCGAAAACGCTATCTCCTGTAGCGCCGTGCTGTGTTGTCCCAACATCTTCTCCTGATGGGTAATGGCATGGCGAACGGAGTCCAGGTCCGCTGGGTTCATTCTTGTCCGGATCGTTCTGTCACGATTCTCTAAAGCAGAACCCAGAAGCAGACCAGGACAAGGTGAGTAGAACGAAGGTGAGTATTTATTTACAGACTCAAATGTGGAAGCAGAATAATCCAAAGACGGAGCGGGCAGCGGAGGTGAGTTGGTGGGAGTGAATAGGCAGATCCAATGGTGTCACAGAAGCCACCGACGACCAGGCAGGGGTGGGGTGAATGTTCCGGGAGAATGACTGTAGACAGAGTAAACGGAGGTGAGTACACGGCAAGCAAAAAGTACAGAACAACAAAACTAACTCTAGTAAACTTGAGGCTGATACGCTGACACAACATACTGTTCATGGCTAACGATCCGGCAGGGAATGGATGTCAGGTCAGAGCTTATGAAGTGGAGAGGTGATAATCAGGACCAGGTGTGCAGATAGCTGATGAGATGCAGGTGCGGGTAATAGAGAGATCTCCCGCCTAGCTTCGTCGCCTGGCAACCAGACAGGGTGCGTTCAGGAACCTCAGGAAACAGACTCCAGAACAGAAAACAGGCAACACAGGCAGAAACAGACTCAGGAAGCGGGATTCATGACAATATATGATCAAAGCCACCCCTTCCTAAGGAGGGAGGTGTCTAAATAGGATGGGAAGTGGCAGGGGGTTGATAGCTGCCTCCTTGTCTCAAATAAAGAAGATAATGATAAGGAAATAGATACACAGAGCCACTCCAGCTAAGCCAATTAGCTTACAGATAGAGCTGTATTAGCCAATGAAAACAGATAACTCCCCAAGTGACCTAAATGAATGAGTTTTCAGTTCCAAGTAATGAGTAAATTCTGCAGTGAAGATGTTTTTTCCCCTTCCTATCTCTTTTGTTTGTATCGGGGGATTGATACTATGTGATATGTGTCAGGGCCAGTAAATTAATGGAGTGTCATGGTAATCAAACATGACTCCTCAGATACTTCCCAAATGGCTCCCTATTCCTTATATAGTGCACTACTTTTTACCAGAGCCCCTATGGGTCCTGGTCAAAAGTAGTGCACTAAATAGGGAATAGGTTGCCATTTGGGACACATCCCTCATTTCAGTTCCACTCAGCCTACTCTAGGGGGAGAGAGAAGCCATCCGAGCATCCTCTCTTATTTACATCATTTTGAGATGGATCACTGACACACACCATACCCGTCTAACAGCTGAGAGAATTCTTTAAATTGATGCTGTACATGCCTGGGCTTGGGGTTGGATGTTAACAAGATAATGAAGGTTAGTGTAGGTCTAGTTTTAAAGGCCCTTTTAAAGGGGAAAAGCTCCGTAGGGGGTATCATGTTTTATGTGTGAGAATAAGAAATGGATGTGAAATGGACGGATATTCTAATTTTTTTGTACTTGAGATTACAGAAGGATATAAAGCAGGAAGACACAATGATGTACAGTATGCCCCAGAAAAGGTTTATTATAATTCTCTAAATTCAGAATGGCTGACAACTTTTCAACCATTTCCTACTACTCCTTTGAAAGGTCACTGACTATATTAAATCTAAACAATGTAACTTTTCCGTTGTATAAATCAGTATATTAGGGGATTGTTTCTGCATTATCTTTCTGTATGCAGGCCCTGTGAAATAATTTATGCTTGCAGTAAACACATATAAAGAAGACCACCACTACCATCAGTGTTGTCTATCTCAGGATCCCTCTTGGATGCAAACATCAGAACAAAGCCGCGGGGCAAAACCCATTAACCGTGTCATTACCCTCTCCTCCTCCCTGAGAGAGAGAGAGACAGCGAGAGAGAGACAGAGACGGGGGGGGGAGAAAGAGAAAGAGAAGCTCTACCACTCTTCCTCTGAGATAGCTGGGCTTGGTTGAGAGAGGAGAGAACAGAAGAGAGAACACATCATTCCATCTCTGGATCAGGGGGCCCTTCAGGCCAGAGTACCCTGAGGGAAGGAGTGCGGCAGAGGACGAGAGAGGAGAAGAGATTGAGTGCAGAGGAGAGCGAGTAGGAAGAATGAGAAATGTGAACAGGAGAGATGGCAGCAGAAGTGGTGCAGTAATGACGGCCATAACTAGATAACTTCACCACGGTTTTCCATTCACCATGGTTTTCCATTGTAGATTTCAGAAGTTCCCTTTGATGGTTAAGACCAATTCCACAGTAACGAAATTGCACAGACACTTTGATTTTTTACTAAACCTCTTAAGGATCAGACCCTTTTTTTCAATATTCGCCTAAAATGACATACCCAAATCTAACTGCCTGTAGCTCAGGACCTGAAGCAAGGATATGCATTTTCTTGATACCATTTGAAAGGAAACACTTTGAACTTTGTGGAAATTTGAAATTAATGTAGGAGAATGTAACACATTAGATCTGGTAAAAGATAATAGAAACAAAAAACATGCAGCAGCTTGTGTGCAAAGTTTCAGATTGAGCATTATATACAAGGAAATTCTCAAAGCTAATGAGAACCTTGACGACCTTTTACCAAGCCGGTGAGGATTCCGGTGGGGTACCCCCACCCAGGTAGTGGCAGTGCTGGCAACACTGGTGCAGTAACCCATGGGGAGGGGGTCACACTCGGACAATCAGAGAGGGGGTTTATCATTGTGGCCCAGGTGGCACAAAAGAATCAAAGGTCTGACTGCACCGAGATGCTTGGGAAAAATGGTTACAACGGGGGACCAGAGTGTTTGTGTCTCAGGTGAAGAGGGTGAAGAGGGTGGATCTGATCTCCATCACCTAGGACTTGACATAGATTAAGTAGATTAATCAAATCTCACATTGTTGTTAATTTCTGCTCAATCTTGCATGCTTTCTCAATCAGCTGTAACTGTATGTGCACTCATAAATCATGTCTTTCTTGAGTTGGGCTCTGGGATATAACAACCGTTGAGTATCTGATTTTGTGGTGGATTGTGGAGGAGTGGGGTTGAGTGTGTTGGAGTATGTGAGTATGTGCGTGTGTGTTTGTCCGGCATCTGTTTTGGGGGGGGTGGGGATGTTGGGGGGGGGTATGGGATGGACCACGGTAATTATTTGCTAGGAAAATAATTGCTTGTCAATAAATTAAATGTAATACAATGGCAATCCGGGTTATATGTTAAAATCCTATGTATGAACTGCCAACATTATTACGCATATTAATTGATAATGACGGAAAATAAGATATGCAAGATATTTGAATAGATATATATTTTTAAATAGTTATATATAGAGGTGACAGCATTGGAAATGCTTTTGGCGGTTAATCTGCTTCTGTTTTGTGAGTGGCACTGTGTGCTGTTTTCGATGGATGGGTCCTGGCCTCTCGGGGCCCTAGGGATCCGGAGGGATGTGGGTGGGATGCCGATCACTGGGATGACGGCTCAACTTGGGATGGGGAGGGGCTTTAGCGAGGGAATTAGTGGAGAACAATTGAAGGGATACTTAGTAGCAATGCAAATATCATGGACACTCAATCATTACGGTATTTTTTATTGGTACATTTACAAACATATATAATGATAAATAGACTTGAAACTTGTATCTCATTATGGTGCATGGTGAAATAAGTATAGCCAGTTATAATTGTAATGGCTTAACTGATAATAACAAAAGAAGAACAATATTTACATGGATCAAAGAGAATGAATATAATATCTATTGTTTACAGGAAACTCATTCAACAATTCTAGATGAAGTTGCGTGGAAAAAGGAATGGGGGGGGGGCAAATATACTTCTCCCATGGGCAAAGAAATTCAAAAGGGGTGATGATATTAATTAATAGTAATTTCGATCCGAATGTGCAAATTGTCCAAATAGATACGCAAGGTAGATGGATTATTTTAAATATGTTATTGGACAATAAACAGGTATGGCTTATTAACATTTACGGACCAAATAATGATGATCCACACTTCTTTGACAATATATATAATACATTATCAACCCTGCAAGCAATTCAAGACAATATTATTATGGTGGGGGTTTATAATACTGTTTTAAATACCTCAATGGACCGTAAAGGAAATCACACCACAAACAATCACCCACATGCTCTTAAGGAAATCGTGAATGTCATGGATACATTAGAAATAGTAGATATATGGAGGCTTAAATATCCTGATCTAGTGAGATATACATGGCGGAGACTCAATCAAGCTAGTCGTCTTGACTTCTTTCTTATCTCATTCTCGTTGGCACCAAAAGTTTAAAAAGTGATGATAGGGGACAGAATGCGGTCGGACCATCATATAATTGGCATATACATTACTCTTACTGAATTTCCACGTGGGCGAGGATATTGGAAATGTAATCAAAGCCTATTGGATGATAATTTATTTTTAACTAGGACAAAGGAATTTATAACGGACTTTTTCCGACATAACATAGGTACAGCAAATCCCCCTTATTGTATGGGACACCTTTAAATGTGCCTTTAGAGGCCATGCAATTCAGTACTCATCTCGAAAACAAAAGCAATTTAGGTCAAAAGTGTTTTTACTAACAAAGGAAATAGAAAGTCTAACAGAACAGATAGATGGCAATAAAAACTGTAACATAGAGGCTCAGAATAAATTAGAGGAAAACAAAAAGAAATGGAGAAACTTATTCAAGAAAGATCAAGTGTAATATATTATATAAAATAAAGCAAACTGGATGGAATATGGGGAAAAATGCACCAAATTATTTTTTAATCTTCAACATAGAAATGCTACCAAAAATAATTTTTTGAAACTGGTTACAATTGACGGAGTAACCCATGATTCACCAAATGATATTTTGAAGGAGGAAACAAGGTACTTTAAGCATATGTTTTCGTTTCAGTCGCCTCCATCTCCTCTAACTGAAGCTAATTGTAGAGATTTTTTTCTATTGATAATGTAAAATTAACAGCCAAACAGAAAGACTTATGTGAAGGTGAAATTACAGAGGAGGAACTTCTGGATGCAATTAAAGACTTTAAGTCCGGGAAAACTCCAGGGTTGGATGGCATACCAGTCGAAGTATACCAAACCTTTTTTGATATACTAAGAGGACCGTTATTAGCATGTTTTAACCACTCCTATGTAAATGGTAGATTATCTGACACTCAAGAAGAAGGTCTGATCTCATTATTACTGAAACAGGATACAAGTGGAAAATATAAAGATCCAGTCCATTAAAAAAATTGGAGGCCCCTTACACTTCAGTGTTGTGATGCAAAGATTCTAGCAAAATGTATAGCGCATAGAATAAAAAAGGTATTGACGGATATTATTCATTCTAATCAGACAGGTTTTTTTACATGGAAGATACATTGGAGATAATATAAGGCAAGTATTGGAAACAATAGAACATTATGGAAAATTGGAGAAACCAGGCCTGCTATTCATAGCAGACTTCGAAAAGGCATTTGATAAAGTACGACTGGGGCATTTTAATTTTGGAGAATCTCTTATAAAATTGGTCAAAATCATGTATAGTAACCCTAGGTGTAAAATAGTAAATGCTGGCTATTTCTCAGAAAGTTTCAAACTGTCAAGAGGAGTGAAACAAGGTTGTCCACTATCGGCATATCTATTTATTGTAGCCATCGAGATGTTAGCTATTAAAATCAGATCCAACAATAATATCAGGGGATTAGAAATCTAGGGCTTAAAAACAAAGGTGTCATTGTCAGCTGATGATTCATGTTTTCTATTAAATCCACAACTAGAATCACTCCACAGCCTCATAGATGATCTAGATACATTTTCTAACCTCTCTGGATTACAACCAAATTATGACAAATGTACTATATTACATATTGGATCAATAAAAAATACAATTTTTACATTGCCATGTAGTTTACCAATAAAATGGTCTGATGGTGATGTGGATATACTCGGAATACATGTCCCAAAGGAAATAAATGATCTCACTTCAATAAATTATAATAGAAGGTTAGCAAAAATAGATAAGATCTTGCTACCATGGAAAGGTGGGTGCCTGTCAATTTGTGGAAAAATCACCCTGATTAACTCTTTAGTATTATCCCAGTTTACCTATTTGCTTATGGTCTTGCCTACGCCTAGCGAACAGTTTTTTAAATTATATGAGAAAAAAATATTCCATTTTATTTGGGACGGCAAGCCAGACAAAATTAAACGGGCCTATTTATATAATGAATATGAATTCAGAGGACAGAAATGATTAAATATTAAAGCATTAGACCAATCACTAAAAGCTTCAGTCATACAAAAGTTATACTTAAATCCGAACTGGTTCTCTAGCAAATTAGTAAGATTGTCTCACCCAATGTTCAAGAATGGCCTTTTTCCCTTTATTCAGATTACAACCACTCACTTTCAGTTATTTGAAAAGGAAATCATCTCCCAGATATCACTATTTCTAAAACAAGCCACAGAAAGTTGGTTGCAATTTCAATTTAATCCTCCAGAAACGACAGAACAAATAATGCAACAAATATTGTGGTTAAACTCAAATATACTAATTGACAAAACCCCTTTTTTTTGACAAAATTAAAAAAAAAAGGTATAATCTTTGTAAATGATATCATCGGTAGGACTGGTGGCGTTATGTCGCACATACAGCTAACAAAAACATATGGAAATGTCTGCTCTACCCAAAATTACAACCAAATAATTGCAGCCTTACCGCAAAAATGGAAGAGGAAAGTGGAAGGAGGAGAAAGTAAGGAACTTGTCTGTCGGCCTTGCATTAAAGAACATAATTGGTTAAGGAAAACTGTGATAAATAAAAAAGTATATCAGTTTCATTTAAGGACCAAAGGATTGACAGCCGTCCCATATACATTGCAAAATAGTTGGGAAGAGATTTTTGACGTACCGATCCCATGGCATAGTGTTTATGAACTGATACGCAAAATGACACCCGATTCAAAACTTAGAATCTTTCAATTTAAATTATTATATAAAATTCTTGCTACCAATACAATGTTATTTATATGGGGGATACAACCTTCCCAGCTCTGCAGATTTTGCTGCGAAGAGACAGAATCATTAGATCATTTGTTTTGGTACTGTCCATTTGTAGCTTGTTTTTGGACACAGGTCCAGGAATGGCTAAAGGATTACAATATTTACCTGGAGCTAACCCTGCAGATAGCACTACTGGGTGATCTGAAAAGTCATAGTCAATCGATCAATAACATAATAATACTATTAGCAAAAATGTTTATTTTCAATTCACAATCTGTAGAAACAATGAGAATAGAAAGGTTCAGAACTTTTGTAAGACATCACAGTACAGTTGAAATATATATGGCAAATAGAAATCCTATATGGATGGTGTTAAAAGATAGATGGGAGGTGTTGAATGGAATTGAAGGATGGGACTAATAACAACTAACAACAACCAATAACAAGATAACTAATAACGTAGGCACGCTGTGTCCATAATAAGTGTATGGGTTGTAGGTTGGGAGCGTTTGTGAAGGAGCACAGTTAGAAAGATATGGCATATAGAAGCAAACCAGATGGACATCATGAAAATGATCGGAGAGGTTGAGAGTAGAAGAAGTTCAGGAGAAAGAACAAACAAAATGTAATTATTGTCAAATTGACTGTGTCCATAAAATGTAGATAGTGGGTATGGGCTGGAAGTAGAGGCCTAGGCGTTGTTGTTCACTAGTTTACTCCAAGTGGGGAAAGGGTGGCGGGGTTGGAAAGTAATAAAGGGGAATATATATGTTTTTTTTAAGGATATGTATGTGTATGTATGTATTTATGTATGTATGTGGGTGTGTATGTGTGTGTATGTGTGTATTTGTATATGTGTATATACAGTGGGGAGAACAAGCATTTGATGCACTGCCGATTTTGCAGGTTTTCCTACTTACAAAGCATGTAGAGGTCTGTAATTTTTATCATAGGTACACTTCAACTGTGAGAGACGGAATCTAAAACAAAAATCCAGAAAATCACATTGTATGATTTTTAAGTAATTAATTTGCATTGTATTGCATGTCATAAGTATTTGATACATCAGAAAAGCAGAACTTAATATTTGGTATAGAAACCTTTGTTTGCAATTACAGAGATCATACGTTTCCTGTAGGTCTTGACCAGGTTTGCACACACTGCAGCAGGGATTTTGGCCCACTCCTCCATATAGACCTTCTCCAGATCCTTCAGGTTTCGGGGCTGTCGCTGGGCAATATGGACTTTCAGCTCCCTCCAAAGATTTTCTATTGGTTCAGGTCTGGAGACTGGCTAGGCCACTCCAGGACCTTGAGCTGCTTCTTACGGAGCCACTCCTTAGTTGCCCTGGCTGTGTGTTTTGGGTCATTGTCATACTGTAAGACCCAGCCACGACCTATCTTCAATGCTCTTACTGAGGGAAGGAGGTTGTTGGCCAAGATCTCGCGATACATGGCCACATCCATCCTCCCCTCAATACGGTGCAGTCGTCCTGTCCCCTTTGCAGAAAAGCATCCCCAAAGAATGATGTTTCCACCTCCATGCTTCACGGTTGGGATGGTGTTCTTGGGGTTGTACTCATCCTTCTTCTTCCTCCAAACACGGCGAGTGGAGTTTAGATCAAAAAGCTCTATTTTTGTCTCATCAGACCACATAACCTTCTTACATTCCTCCTCTGGATCATCCAAATGGTCATTGGCAAACTTCAGACGGGCCTGGACATGCGCTGGCTTGTGCAGGGGGACCTTGCGTGCGCTGCAGGATTTTAATCCATGATGGCGTAGTGTGATAATAATGATTTTCTTTGAGACTGTGGTCCCAGCTCTCTTCAGGTCATTGACCAGGTCCTGCCGTGTAGTTCTGGGCTGATCCCTCACCTTCCTCATGATCATTGATGCCCCACGAGGTGAGATCTTGCATGGAGCCCCAGACCGAGGGTGATTGACCGTCATCTTGAACTTCTTCCATTTTATAATAATTGCGCCAACAGTTGTTGCCTTCTCACCAAGCTGCTTGCCTATTGTCCTGTAGCCCATCCCAGCCTTGTGCAGGTCTACAATTTTATCCCTGATGTCCTTACACAGCTCTCTGGCCTTGGCCATTGTGGAGAGGTTGGAGTCTGTTTGATTGAGTGTGTGGACAGGTGTCTTTTATACAGGTAACGAGTTCAAACAGGTGCAGTTAATACAGGTAATGAGTGGAGAACAGGAGGGCTTCTTAAAGAAAAACTAACAGGTCTGTGAGAACCAGAAATCTTACTGGTTGGTAGGTGATCAAATACTTATGTCAATGAATAAAATGCAAATTAATTACTTAAAAATCATACAATGTGATTTTCTGAAAAATTACAGACCTCTACATGCTTTGTAAGTAGGAAAACCTGCAAAATCGGCAGTGTAAGTCGCACTGGATAAGAGCGTCTGCTAAATTTTTACATTTTAGTCATGTAGCAGACGCTCTTATCCAGAGAAACTTACAGTTAGTGAGTGCATACATCATTTTTTATACTGGCCCCCCATGGGAATCGAACCCACAACCCTGGCGTTGCAAACGCCATGCTCTACCAACTGAGCTACATCCCTGCCGGCCATTCCCTCCCCTACCCTGGGCCAATTGTGCGCCGCCCCATGGGAAAATAAGTATTTGGTCACCTACAAACAAGCAAGATTTCTGGCTCTCACAGACCTGTAACTTCTTCTTTAAGAGGCTCCTCTGTCCTCCACTCGTTACCTGTATTAATGGCACCTGTTTGAACTTGTTATCCGTATAAAAGACACTTGTCCACAATCTCAAACAGTCACACTCCAAACTCCAAAGTAATAAAGCCTACCATCAGTTACACACTACGCTGCCAGGGACTCAAATCCTGCAGTGCCAGATGTGTCCCCCTGCTTAAGCCAGTAGATGTCCAGGCCCGTCTGAAGTTTGCTTGAGTGCATTTGGATGATCCAGAAGAGGATTGGGAGAATATCATATGGTCAGATGAAACCAAAATAGAACTTTTTGGTAAAAACTCAACTCGTCGTGTTTGGAGGGAAAAGAATGCTGAGTTGCATCCAAAGAACACCATACCTACTGTTAAGCATAGGGGTGGAAACATCATGCTTTGGGGCTGTTTTTCTGCAAAGGGAACAGGACGACCGATCCGTGTAAAGGAAAGAATGAATGGGGCCATGTGTCGTGAGATTTTTAGTGAAAACCTCCTTCCATCAGCAAGGGCATTGAAGATGAAACGTGGCTGGGTCTTTCAGCATGACAATGATCCCAAACACACCGCCCGGGCAACGAAGGAGTGGCTTCGTAAGAAGCATTTCAAGGTCCTGGAGTGGCCTAGCCAGTCTCCAGATCTCAACCCCATAGAAAATCTATGGAGGGAGTTGAAAGTCCGTGTTGCCCAGCGACAGCCCCAAAACATCACTGCTCTAGAGGAGATCTGCATGGAGGAATGGGCCAAAATACCAGCAACAGTGTGTGAAAACCTTGTGAAGACTTAAAGAAAACATTTGACCTGTGTCATTGCCAACAAAGGGTATATAACAGTATTGAGAAACTTTAGTTATTGACCAAATACTTATTTTCCACCATAATTTGCAAATAAAATCTAAAAAAATCCTACAATGTGATTTTCTGGAAACGTCATAGTTGACGTGTACCTATGATGAAAATTACAGGCCTCTCTCATCTTTTTAAGTGGGAGAACTTGCACAATTGGTGGCTGACTAAATATTTTTTTCCCCCACTGTATATGGGACGGCTGTCAATCCTTTGGTCCTTAAATGAAACTGATATACTTTTTTATTTATCATAGTTTTCCTTAACCAATTATGTTCTTTAATGCAAGGCCGACAGGCAAGTTTCTTACTTTCTCCTCCTTCCACTTTCCTCTTCCATTTTTGCGGTAAGGCTGCAATTATTTGGTTGTAATTTTGGGTAGAGCAGATGTTTTTGTTAGCTGCATGTGCGACATAACGCCACCAGTCCTACCGATGATATCATTTACAAAGATTATACCTTTTTTAAACATTTTGTCAAAAAAAAAGGGGGTTTGTCAATTAGTATATTTGAGTTGAACCACAATATTTGTTGCATTATTTGTTCTGTCGTTTCTGGAGGATTAAATTGAAATTGCAACCAACTTTCTATGGCTTGTTTTAGAAATAGTGATATCTGGGAGATGATTTCCTTTTCAAATAACTGAAAGTGAGTGGTTGTAATCTGAATAAAGGGAAAAAGGCCATTCTTGAACATTGGGTGAGACAATCTTACTAATTTGCAATAGAACCAGTTCGGATTTAAGTATAACTTTTGTATGACAGAAGCTTTTAGTAATAGTTCTAATGCTTTAATATTTAATCATTTCTGTCCTCCGAATTCATATTCATCATATAAATAGGCCCGTTTAATTTTGTCTGGCTTGCCGTCCCAAATAAAATGGAATATTTTTTTCTCATATAATTTAAAAAACTGTTCGCTAGACGTAGGCAAGACCATAAGCAAATAGGTAAACTGGGATAATACTAAAGAGTTAATCAGGGTGATTTTCCACAAATTGACAGGCACCCAACTTTCCATGGTAGCAAGATCTTATCTATTTTTGCTAACTTTCTATTATAATTTATTGAATACGGGTCCCACATCCCTCGAGATCCCTAGGGCCCCGAGAGGCCAGGACCCATCCATCGAAAACAGCACACAGTGCCACGCACAAAACAGAAGCAGGTTAACCGCCAAAAGCATTTCCAATGCTGTCACCTCTATATATAACTATTTAAAAATATATATCTATTCAAATATCTTGCATATCTTATTTTCCATCATTATCAATTAATATGCGTAATAATGTCGGCAGTTCATACGTAGGATTTTCACATATAACCCGGATTGCCATTGTATTACATTTAATTTATTGACAAGCAATTATTATCCTAGCAAATAATTACCATGGTCCATCCCATGAATCTTGAGGGGGCGGTTCTGCTCAAGTAGGTCTCTGACCGCATTTATTTCTCTGTTTAGGCTGCATACTCACAGCAGGTCCATAAAAGAGATGGGAACTTCTCTTTGGTGTATGGGTCACTCAGGTGGGTATCCAGGATATAGGGTTGGGGATCTTTCCATCATGATAGGACAATAAAAAATTAGATTAGATGTATACTTTATTTAAACATTTATATCTCTCATCTACACAAAATTGAAAGCTCTCTCTCACTACCCCTGCTCATAGACACCCGCCGGCTCTAGGATATGCAACCATTTCCCCTCTCACTCAATTAACACCGCACCTTTCCAAACACAAAAATGCACACCACATGGTTGACTGCGGAGGAAATGGGCCGAACGTGCAACTCACCCACATCCCACACCTGCCGCAAGGGGGAAAGGACGTCGTCCGCCAAAACAACAATTGCCTGCCAAAAAAGCCATGTTCTAATTAGTTGTATTTTAAGATGTATTATTCTGCTTGTTATCTTTTCTTGTTATATCGTTTTATCCTTTTTTAAATACTATAATTACTATAAATGTTATTTAATATTCCAATCCCTATCATTGCTAGTATTGGGTGTTCCATTATTCAACTCCTCTACTACAACTTTTAGAATTGCCATGGAGTAGTCTTTGTGTCTCTGAACATTTGGTTGTCAATATATAGTTTATCGACCACAAGTGCCACACATTTCCCTTTAATCTATTTTTCTTGAAGATTGGATACAGAACTTTGCACCTTTCTACAATCTCCCTCGGGAACTGATCATTCATGCCTATTTTCGTGCCAGCAAGTCTTTTTCCTAGGCTTTTAACCATAGCTTTATCCTTAAAAAATGCAAATTTGGCAACGATTGGGTGATCATCTTTGTCCGAAACGGTGTACACGTTCGAGTTGGATTTTATCGACAGCCTCGAGTGGTATTTGAAGCGCTGTATGCAGGAAATCCTTTATAATATTCTCAGTTATTTCTCCCTCCTTTTCCTGAATACCCGTAAGTACTAGATTTTCTCTCATCAATCTAGTTTGGATGTCTAGTAAGGCTTCTCTCAGAAGGTTGTTCTCCTTTTTAAGTTCCCTAATGTCCGTTTCCATCTTAGTTACTGTCACTTTAAATTTTTTGGTTTCTGTTTCCATTATCGCTGCTTTTTCGTCACTCATTTCAAGACTCGCTTTCAACTCTTTTACGTCCTTACTGACCAATTCTAGTATGATCAATTTGTCATTTATCGCCTTCAACAGGTCGCTTTCCACACTTAGCAGACCCAGTGGTGAAAAGCATATATCATCTGTGTCAGTCGACGAGTTGCGTTTTCTCTTGGGGATTGGTTCTCCTCGTTTATCTTCCGCCATGTTTGGGTGTTGCGTGTTGTTGTAATATTTGTCGATATATTTCTCTAGCCTTATGATTTGTTTTGCGTTATTATCCAGATTGAATTTTATTTACTGCGAATATATGAAATGCTAATATTTAGTCTAACTTACTGATTTTGAATATTATGTTTTTATCTTGAGGTGGTTTGTACCGCTTTCTATTCAATACGCCATCTTGTCTACGCGCGCGCAGATTTGTCTTCGTGAAGGACGCATAAATCAATCCACGTACAATCCACATACTAGCTGTTACTGGCAGAGTAGCTGTTTCTTTACAGTACTGTACTGTAGTGTACTGAAGTGTTTTCCAGAAGTACATAGAGTAGACAGCCAAAAAGAAACACGACTATTTTCTAAGTAAGAGTACATTAAACATTTAACCTGTCTTCTTTTGAGATTAAATTCTTATTTACTGTTTTACTGCAAGATATGCATTGCCACAATGATGTTTGAAGTAAATAGCCCAATGAAATAAACAGCCCATATCATCTTGAAAAATACATTAAAGGTTTTGTTTTTCCAGGTTTGCTTTTTTCAGTTTTTCTCCATTCACACTTTTTAATAGAAACACAATACAATTGGATGTTCTAAATCCACAATAATGTTTAAAGGAAAACTCCACCCAAAAACTGTATTTTGGTATTTATTTCAATAGTTCATTATAGATATAGTCCCAAAATATTTTGCATGTCAACAATCTAGTTTTCAAGATATACAGTTGAAGTCGGAGGTTTACATACACTTAAGTTGGAGTCATTAAAACTCGTTTTTCAACCACTCCACAAATATCTTGTTAACAAACTATAGTTTCTACTTTGTGCATGACACAAGTAATTTTTCCAACAATTGTTTACAGACAGATTATTTCACTTATAATTCACTGTATCACAATTCCAGTGGGTCAGAAGATTACATACACTAAAATTCCAGAAAATGATGTCATGGCTTTAGAAGCTTCTGATAGGCTAATTGACATAATTTGAGTCAACTGGAGGTGTACCTGTGGATGTATTTCAAGGTCTACCTTCAAACTCAGTGCCTCTTTGCTTGACATCATGGTAAAATCAAAAGAAATCAGCCAAGACCTCAGAAAAAAAAATAGACCTCCACAAGTCTGGTTCATCCTTGGGAGCAATTTCCAAACGCCTGAAGGTACCACGTTCATCTGTACAAACAATAGTACGTAAGTATAAACACCATGGGACCACGCAGCCGTCATACCGCTCAGGAAGGAGACGTGTTCTGTCTCCTAGAGATGAACGTACTTTGGTGTGAAAATTGCAAATCAATCCCAGAACAACGGCAAAGGACCCTGTGAAGATGCTGGGGGAAACAGGTACAAAAGTATCTATATCCACAGTAAAACGAGTCCTATATCGACATAACCTGAAAGGCCGCTCAGCAAGGAAGAAGCCACTGCTCCAAAACCTCCATAAAAAAGCCAGACTACGGTTTGCAACTGCACATGGGGACAAAGATCGTACTTTTTGGAGAAATGTCCTCTGGTCTGATGAAACAAAATATAACTGTTTGGCCATAATGACCATCATTATGTTAGGAGGAAAAATAGTGTCACTTGCAAGCCAAAGAACACCATCCCAACCGTGAAGAACGGGGGTGGCAGCATCATGCTGTGGGGGTACTTTGCTGCAGGAGGGACTGGTGCACTTCACAAAATAGATGGCATCATGAGGAAGGAAAATTATGTGGATATATTGAAGCAACATCTCAAGACATCAGTCAGGAAGTTAAAGCTTGGTCGCAAATGGATCTTCCAAATGGACAATAACCCGAAGCATACTTGCTTGCACATGCTTTTTCAGTTCTGCCCACAAATGTTCTATAGGATTGAGGTCAGGGCTTTGTGATGGCCACTCCAATACCTTGACTTTGTTGTCCTTAAGCCATTTTGCCACAACTTTGGGTGGCCATCACAAAGCCCTGACCTCAATCCTATAGAACATTTGTGGGCAGAACTGAAAAAGCGTGTGGGAGCAAGGAGGCCTACAAACCTGACTCAGTTACACCAGCTCTGTCAGGAGGAATGGGCCAAAATTCACTCAACTTATTGTGGGAAGATTGTGGAAGGCTACCCGAAATGTTTGACCCAAGTTAAACAATTTAAAGGCAATGCTACCAAATACTAATTGAGTGTATGTAAACTTCTGACCCACTGGGAATGTGATGAAAGAAATAAAAGCTGAAATAAATAATTATCTCTACTATTATTCTGACATTTCACATTCTTAAAATAAAGTGGTGATCCAAACTGACCTAAAACAGGGAATTTTTACTAGGATTAAATGTCAGCAATTGTGAAAAACTGAGTTTAAATGTATTTGGCTAAGGTGTATGTAAACTTCCGACTTCAACTGTATGTAATGATTACAATAACTATGTATTCATACTATGACTGTTCCATTCCATGGAATGCCCACCACCATCATATGACATGTCTGCTCAAATGGTTTATCTTGTTCTTCAATGAGAGACGGAACAGACAAGGTTGACTTTGATTTTATACAAGTAAAGAGTTACATTTAAAAAAGTATACATTTTATATTTAAAGAAGAGTAGGCCTATACTGCCACCTACTGTAGTAACAGCAGCGGTGTAGGCAACTTGATAAATAAGAATACACCCTTTTCCCTTATATTCCAGCACATGGACCAAAAAGGCCGTTTTCTAAAGATGTACCTTACATGGTGAAATAAACACATTGATTTCATTGTTTTTCCCAGCAGGGGCAAATCTGGTGTTTTTAGATAGAATTCAAGCTATATTAGATCCAATCCAGACAGGAACAATTTTACCAGGCAACCTAAATCATACATTCGATAAGATTGACAGATGTAGCATTAAAAAAGGCAAATTCAAGGAACCTTCAAAGATGCCAAAAAATGTAATCTCTACAAATAATTCCCAACTTTCTCAAAGTAAGAAAAGCTATTCAAGAATTGACTACATTTTTATTTCCAAAAATGATCTCAACAATTTATTGGGTTCAAAAATCCATGACATAGTGATGTCGGATTATTCTCTGGTATCATGCTTAATTACACCAACATAAAATACACTTAGCGATAGAATATGGAGTATGAACAGATCGCAACTTCAAGATCCAACATTTATTAAATGTGTAAATGAAAAAATAAAAACCTTTACCATTACAAATGTATACATAGAGGAGATAGAAAATGTATTTGGGATGCTTTTAAAGCGTACATTAGGGGAATTATAATCTCATAATAAAGAGATGCTCTGCTTTTTTGACACCACACTCCAAAAAGCAAGTCCTGCAGGCTCTAGTTTTGTCTTATCTTGATTATTGTCCAGTCGTGAGGTCAAGTGCTGCAAGGAAAGACCTAGTTACTCTGCAGCTGGCCCAGAACTGAGCGGCACATCTTGCTCTTCATTGTAATCAGAGGGCTGATATAAATACTATGCATGCCAGTCTCTCTTGGTTAAGAGTTGAGGAGAGACTGACTGCATCACTTCTTCTTTTTATAAGAAACGTTCATGTGTTGAAAATCCCAAATTGTTTACATAGTCAACTTACACACAGCTCTGACACACACACTTACCCCACCAGACATGACACCAGGGGTATTTTCACAGTCCTCAAAATCCAGAACAAATTCAAGAAAGCGTACAGTATTATATAGAGCCATTATTGCATGGAACTCCATTCTATCTCATATTGCTCAAGTGAACAGCAAACCTGGTTTCAAAAAACAGACAAAGCAACACCTCACGGCACAACGCCTCTCCCCTATTTGACCTAGATAGTTTGTGTGTATGTATTGATATGTAGGCTACCTGTGCCATTTGAAAAAATATATATATTTTATGTAGTTCTGTCCTTGAGCTGTTCTTGTCTATTAATGTTCTGTATTATGTAATGTTTCATGTTTTGTGTGGACCCCAGAAAGAGTAGCTTTTGCTTTTGCAACAGCTAATGGGGATCCTAATAAAATACCAAATACCAATACTCAGCAAAAGTTAAATCTGAATTAGAAATTATAATTAATGGGCCTCCCGAGTGGTGCAGCGGTCTAAGGCACTGCAGTGCTTGAGGCGTCACTACAGATCCGGGTTCAATCCCAGGCTGTGTCACGGCCATGAGGCGATGCACAATTGGCCCAGGTTAGGGGAGGGTTCGTCCGGGTTAGGGGAGGGTTTGGCCGGCCCGGGATGTCCTTGTCCCATCGCGCTCTAGCGACTCCTGTTGCGGGCCGGGCGCATGCACGCTGACACGGTCACCAGTTGTACGTTGTTTCCTCCGACACATTGGTGTGGCTGGCTTCCAGGTTAAGCGAGCAGTGTGTCAAGAAGCAGTGCGGCTTGGCAGGGTCGTGTTTCGGAAGATGCATGGCTGTTGACCTTCGCCTCTCCAGAGTCCGTACGGAAGTTGCAGCGATGGGACAAGACTGTAACTACCAATTGGGGAGAAAAAGGGGTAAAAAAATATATATATTATTCAAGAAAATTAAATCACTATTTTAGAAAAAGCCCATAAAAGATCATTACATGATAAAGAAGAAAATTAAATGTCTGAACTTAACCTGGAATATGATATTTTACTTTTGAAGAGAGCCAACAACTACAGGTTAAACTCAAATAAAGCATACTACTTAATGGCAAATAAACCAGGTAAACATCACGCAGCCCTCACAAATGAATACACGCCAAACCAGTTATAATTTTAAAAGATAATGATATAAATGCGTTAATGACAATTTCAAAAACGTGTATAAAAATCTATATAAATCAAAATTAAACACCAGTTGGACTGATCCTATAGCCTTGTTAGCCTCAACAACCCTGAAGCAATTATCAGCAGAAAAATAAAATTAAAATAAAAACAGAGATCACCCAAAAGGAAATATTAGACGGTGTTAAAACATTTGTGCAGAGAAAAGCACCAGGAATGGACGGCTTTCCCATAGAATTCTATTTAACATTTTGGGACAAAGTAGCACCCCTATTTACACAAATGACAACACTCATGTCACTCAAATCAGTGTTTCCTAGTTCCATGTATCAAACAGATATTTCAGTCATATTACAACCAGGAAACTCTAGAGAGTCCTCTGCTGATTACAGACCAATTAGTTTAATAAATTGTGACAGTAAAATAATAACAAAGCTCATAAGCAATAGAATGGCAAAAGTCTTACCAGACTTCATACATATAAATCAAACAGGGTTCATTAGAAATAGATACAAATACAAAACAATGTTTTAGTTTAATACACTAAAAAACAAGATATAGACATCAATAATTGCTGTTGATCCTGAAAAGCCTTTAGACTGTCTTTGAATGGCCTTTTCTATTCAGAAACTTTGGAAACGTTCAACTTTCCAGCTGAAATAATAAATGTAATACAAATATTATATAAATGTCATAAAGCAAAAATATACACAAATAATACATGATCTGATGAAATTGCTTTAGAAATGGGCACAAGACAGGGATGTCCTCTCTCCCCCCTCCTGTTTGCACTGGCAATAGAACCGCTTACAGAAAGAATTAGAAAGGACCAAAACTTAACAGGTATCATTATTGGTAAACATGAATATAAACTCAACTTATTAACAGATGATCTCCTGATATACCTGACGAATATTGAAAACTCAATGCCCCCCTTGCTAAATATATTTTCAGAATATTCTAAAATCTCAGGATATAAAATTAACGTGAAAAAAAAAAAAGTAATGGCAATAAGAAAAAGAAAAATAACAACTCATGGTCTACAGCAATCCTTTAAGTGGACCACAAGAAATATCAAATACTTAGGATGCTTAATAAGTGACAACAAACAACAAATGCAACTCAATATTAGGAAGGTGTTGTTAAAGTTTTTTTATTACACTCAGTGTATAAATATAACTTTATCCCCTTACTCAACAATATGAAATCAGATCTAATGAAATTGAACAATCTTCGCATAAATCTTACAGGTAGAATAAACATCTTCAGAATGGCATGGCTCCCAAAGTTTTTATATTTTGTCTCGGTAATACAAATTACCCCAGCGAAGACATTCTTTTAAAAAGTATACTCGGTCATAACAGACTTTATATGGGCAAATAAAGCTCATAGAATAAAAATGAGCGTTTTACATCTTCCTAAGTCTGAGGGGGGTTTTAACCTTCCAGACTTGGAATTGTATCAACTTGCCACCCAGATCTTTTGCTTTTACTTGCGACATATTGTTATCCTTTTGCTGCAGTGGGCTAAATCAGGGTCACACAGGGTGTTTCTTGGTAGTCTTAAACAAATCTACTTTGAAACCAAAGTATACACCTTACACACATGGTTATTGGCTTAAAAAAGAGAATACACCTACCTGTACCATGTCAGATATAGAGTTGAAATGTATTCCATTTTGACTTTGCATCCCAATATTACACTGTATATACATCACAGAAGACTGAAATATAAAAACCGTTTAACATGGAAACACATAGAAACAACACTAGTCATTTGACTGCAGGAAAGGGGTACTAAAGAGGAAACAATGGGTACATATTGAAGATGTACATGCTCATCCCCATAATCTTTTCACTTGTCTATTTTCAAGGATAATGCAAAGGATAAAGTTAAGAACATTAAGAACTGCATAGTTAAGAACACTATAACAATATGGAAGAAAATGAAACATATTCTATAAGAACCAATATCCTTGGTTAGCTTTTCAGAATTCACAGATAAATTGGTCCACATGGAAAACTAAAGGTATAGAAACCGTAAATGACTTGGTAATAGGAAATACATTTATTTCCATGACAGAATTAAAAAGCAATTTTGGACTGACCAATGTAGATATTTTCAAATACATGCCACTTAAAAGTTTCATATCAAGACATTTCGATTTGAAATCTTTTGGATATCAGAGCTATCTTGAGGGAATCATATTTGAGTCAGAAAATGATATTCATATGATAGGTAAGATATACAAAACCTTGCAGAGAGCCAATCCAACCGACAATCTCTTAGAAAAAAAATATAAACTAATCGGACCAAGACTTACAAATAACTGATATTGGCACAAGATGGAGGGAATGTTGGAACATAGCTAACGAAATTACAGTTAATGGAAATGTATGCTTAATCCAGTATAAACTAATGGATGGAATTTATTACACAAGAGACAAGATTCTCAAATTTTACAGCACAATGGCGGAGTTATGTCTTAAGTGTAAAACTAACAATGACTCAATAATCCATGCCTTCTTGGAATGCTATAAAGTCCAACAGTAATGGGCGGAGTTAGAAAGTTGGCTGTCAGAAGTATTACAATGTAAATTAACGTTTAACCCATCTGTCTGCATATTTCAAATAAAATAAAGTCAAATGGTATTGGTCACATACACAAATTTAGCAGATGTTACTGCGGGTGTAGCGAAATACTTGTGTTCACAGCTCCAACAGTGCAATAATATATAACAATACACACAAATCTAAAAGTAAAATAATGGAATTAAGAAATATAGAAATATTAGGATGATTGAAAGTGTATATATGCCTTAATTTCTAAAAACTATAGACTCGTAGCTTTCATTTGACACCCAATTTGTCATGCTCCTATGAACTTCACATGTTGGTGCTCATGGGTCCTTTTACATGGAAATGAACTTACTACTTTATTTCTGTTTGTGCTCCAATGCTATTCATAAAACCATACATGGATATCTCGAGCCCATAGCTCTGGTCCAGAGTATTAGTGCGGCTTCTTAGCTCTGAGCCCAGCATTAGTAAGCCGCACTAACGCCCTGGACCAGATCTGTCGAGCCCAGTGGTTCACAAACTAGGTTGCGTAGCCCAATGATCTGCCAGCTCTCTCCATGTATACCCCCTTGACAAATATATGACTGCTGTGCTGATGACACCTTTGCTCAGTTCAATATAATTCACTAGCCACAGTAGACTTCTGCCTGTGCCCTTCTGCCCTCTGTTCTAATAACACTGTTCTGAGCCTTTTCTCTGTATGGCTAAGCAGCTGTACAGCAATACTTCACTTCAGTACTGTGAATTGCTTCTTGGTTTTATTTGTTATTGGATACAATTGATCCTGCAGGGCTTTTCTGTTCAGATGAACTGTTCTCTACCCCTGCAATATACTCTACTTCTTACTTTCTATGCCTGTGGTGAAATGCAGTGGATCTTCAAGGATATCTTTTTAAGAAAGCACTGCATTCAGTGTCAAAAATGATGTAGATATTAGGTTATTTACTAAGTCATCGAAATAAAAGTCTGTATTTCTAACTGAGCGGTGTGCGAGTGAGCACTGTAAATATGTGATGTACATTTTACTCAGTGCCACAATTATACATAGTACTAATTTGTCCCAAGAAGTATATTTCTAACTGAGAGGTGTGTGAGGCCTAGATGTAGAACACTGTCGATGGTGCTAGCCCTATGTGAGCGGTGTGGGGCTGGGGCTCAAAGTAGCAGTAGGATCGTTTCCTTCTCACTGTGCTGTGTTGAGTGCTATCTCTGACAGGGCCATGACAAGTGCAGGCAGGTAACATGCTGCTGTACTCTGCTGTGTTTGACAGCTCAGCCTCCCCCTGACCCCTTCATCAGCAATAAGTCTGCCTCAGCTCAGAGACACACACAGCTTCACACAGACAAGTCATTAATACACAAATCACTACAATGTCATAATACTGACATATTATACCACAAACACTACTACGCTGACATATACAGGGATATTAAACCACGGGAAATAGTATACCACAGTGATAGTTACTTACAGGAGTATTATATGGCTGGTGTAGTTATAGAGGGGCTTCAAAGAGGCTTCATTAATATAGGACGCACTAGGCTTACACTGACATATTTATGAATATTATACCAAAACCATGGGTAGTGGAATATTGCATGGCTCGCATAGTTATATATAGAGATGTCACAGAGGAGCAACATAGACACATTATTAATACAGAAAACAACTAGACTGACATACAATATAGAGGATTATTATACCACAGCCAGGGAAAGTGCAGTATTGCATGGTTCCCATAGATATACAGTACCAGTCAAAAGTTTGGACACACCTACTCATTCAAGGGTTTTTCTTTATTTTTACTATTTTCTACATTGTAGAATAATAGTACAGACATCAAAATTATGAAATAACACATATGGAATCATGTAGTACCAACAAAGTGTTATACAATTCAAAATATATTTTAGATTTTAGATTCTTCAAAATAGCCTCCCTTTGCCTTGATGACAGCTTTGCACACTCTTGGCATTCTCTCAACCAGCTTCATGAGGAATGCTTTTCCAACACTCTTGAAGGAGTTCCCACACATGCTGAGCACTTGTTGGCTGCTCTTCCTTCACTCTGCGGTCCAACTCATCCCAAACCATCTCAATTGGGTTGAGGTCGGGTGATTGTGGAGGCCAGGTCATCTGATGCAGCACTCCATCACTCTCCTTGGTCAAATAGCCCTTACACAGCCTGGAGGTGTGTTTTGGGTCATTGTCCTGCTGAAAAACAAATTATAGTCCCACGAAGTGCAAACCAGATGGGATGACGTATCGTTGCAGAATGCTGTGGTAGCCATGCTGGTTAAGTGTGCCTTGAATTCTAAATAAATCACAGACAGTATCAGCAGCAAAGCACCTCCACACCATCACACCTCCTCCTCCATGCTTCACGGTGGGAACCACACATGCAGAGATCATCCGTTCACCTACTCTACGTCTCACAAAGACACAACGGTTGAAATAAAAAATCTCAAATTTGGACTCATCAGACCAAAGGACAGATTTCCACCGGTCTAATGTCCATTGCTCGTGTTTCTTGGCCCAAGCAAGTCTCTTCTTCTTATTGGTGTCCTTTAGTAGTGTTTTTTTTTGCAGCAATTCGACCATGAAGGCCTGATTCACGCAGTCTCCACTGAACAGTTGATGTTGAG
Source organism: Coregonus clupeaformis (assembly GCF_020615455.1). NCBI lineage: Eukaryota > Metazoa > Chordata > Actinopteri > Salmoniformes > Salmonidae > Coregonus > Coregonus clupeaformis. Next base: position 1,027,744 of record NC_059206.1, read on the forward strand.
ATGTGTCTGTTACTTGAACTCTGTGAAGCATTTATTTGGGCTGCAATTTCTGAGGCTGGTAACTCTAATGAACTTATCCTCTGCAGCAGAGGTAACTCTGGGTCTTCCTTTCCTGTGGCTGTCCTCATGACAGCCAGTTTCATCATAGCGCTTGATGGTTTTTGCGACTGCACTTGAAGAAACTTTAAAAGTTCTGGAAATGTTCCATATTGACTGACCTTCATGTCTTAGAGTAAAGATGGACTGTCGTTTCTCTTTGCTTATTTGAGCTGTTCTTGCCATAATATGGACTTGGTCTTTTACCAAATAGGGCTATCTTCTGTATGCCAACCCTACATTGTCACAACACAACTGACTGGCTCAAACGCATTAAGAAGGAAAGAAATTCCACAAATGTACTTTTAACAAGGCACACCTGTTAATTGAAATGCATTCCAGGTGACTACCTCATGAAGCTGGTTGAGAGAATGCTAAGAGTGTGCAAAGCTGTCATCAAGGCAAAGGGTGGCTACTTTGAAGAATCTCAAATAGAAAATATATTTTGATTTGTTTAACACTGTTTTGGTTACTACATGATTCCATATGTGTTATTTCATAGTTTTGATGTCTTCACTATTATTCTACAATGTAAAAATAAAAAATATAAAGAAAAACCCTGGAATGAGTAGATGTGTCCAAGGTTTTGTACAAACCCACTATGCAAACATACACAGGAGACACATTCACATACTACACACAGTATAATCATGCACATATGTCATGAGCATAATAATAATAATAATATGCCATTTAGCAGACGCTTTTATCCAAAGCGACTTACAGTCATGCGTGCATACATTTTTGTGTATGGGTGGTCCCGGGGATCGAACCCACTACCTTGGCGTTACAAGCGCCGTGCTCTACCAGCTGAGCTACAGAGGACCACGTCATGTGGTCATCCTTAGCTGTGGCATCTTCCCCAATATTTGGAACCAAGGACTGATCACCCCAATCCACAAACGTGGAGACAAATTTGACCCCAATAACTACCGTGGGACATGTGTCAACAGCAACCTTGGGAAAATCCTCTGCATTATCATTAACAGAGGACTCTTACATTTCCTCAGTGAAAACAATGTACTGAGCATCATGTGGAAAGTACACGTGGCATATGGGAAAGTGCACGTGGCAAATGCGCTATTATACTGAACAGCTGTAGCTCAGCTGGTAGAGCACGGCGCTTGTAACGCCAGGGTAGTGGGTTCTATCCCCGGGACCACCCATACGTAAAAATGTATGCACGCATGACTGTAAGTCGCTTTGGATAAAAGCGTCTGCTAAATGGCATATTATTTTTATATGCTGTGCTGTATATTCATGTGGATGTTGTTCTATACATTAGTTCTGCCTCTCACATGACGCATACACAGCTTCCTCCTGGGACGCTACTGTAAACTAAACTCTGCCAGAGGTTTATTAATACATACCTACAGTACATACACTAGATTTGTGGCTTCTACCAAGCAAATTCATCATAAACATGAATTCCATAGCCATATTCAGCTCAGTAGATGTTCAGGGACAACGTATAGGTGAATCATTTCCATAAAGGTAAAGAAGCACCAGCGGGCCACACAGAACTAAACCAGCCCAGATGGTCACAGTCCAGGCACACTCCCTCTGCCTGTCACCACAAAATGAATAGGTCATTAGCTCAGAGCTGCTTTTTCACCTCACAAAATGGTGCCACTGCTAAAAAGTCTCCTCTAGCAAGTCCCACCGCAGCAGATGGAACAGGAGGTGCCTTAGAACCGCAGCACCGGAACCCTTTCTAAGCCCTCAACCAACCCTGGCCTGCAGAAAAGAGATAGTATAACACCTTCCTCTAAAAACCAGAGAGAGGAAGAGACAGGAAGAGAGAGAGAGAGAGAAAAAGAGAGAGAGAGAGAGAGAGAGAGAGAGAGAGAGAGAGAGAGAGAGAGAGAGAGAGAGAGAGAGAGAGAGAGAGATGGTATCCTCAATGAAATGATCAAATATACATACCACAAATTTCAATTAGCTATACTTAAACTCTTTAACATCATCCTTAGCTGTGGCATCTTCCCCAATATTTGGAACCAAGGACTGATCACCCCAATCCACAAACGTGGAGACAAATTTGACCCCAATAACTACCGTGGGACATGCGTCAACAGCAACCTTGGGAAAATCCTCTGCATTATCATTAACAGAGGACTCTTACATTCCTCAGTGAAAACAATGTACTGAGCAAATGTCAAATTGGTTTTTTTACCAAATTACTGTATGACAGACCACATATTCACCCTGCACACCCTTATTGACAAACAAACAAACCAAAACAAAGGCAAAGTCTTCTCATGCTTTGTTGATTTCAAAAAAGCTTTTGACTCAATTTGATATGAGGGTCTGCTATACAAATGTATGGAAAGTGGTGTTGGGGGAAAAACATATGGCATTATAAAATCCATGTACACAAACAACAAGTATGAGGTAAAAATTGACAAAAAACACACACATTTCTTTCCACAGGGCCGTGGGGTGAGACAGGGATGCAGCTTAAGCACCACCTGTTATGATTTAACTGGATAAGAACCCAAATGCAGACCAGTACACCAAGCCAGAGAAGTTTTAACAGGTTTATTTACAATGTTCAAAGTCCAGGTTTCCAAATATAGGGGAAGAGCAAGTCCAGGTTACCGGGAGGGTAACAGATCCAGATCAGGGCAGGTGTGGTACCGTAATGTCCTAGTGTCCGTGGTGAGTCCAAAAGAGAGGTCCGGTAATGGAGAGCAGGATGGTGGTGGCAGGAGTGAAGCGGAGGCAGGAGTCAGGTTCCAAATATATGTGGCACAGGAGAAAAAGTAAATAGAACAAGCCAAAACACAAAGAGCAAAAATAAACAGGTTGAGTCGGCAGCGAGACTAACATGGTCGTCTTGACTATGATCTGACGATGAGTGGTAAGTTTGACCGGGTCTTAAAGGCTGAGGTGATTATGGTGAATGAGCTGCAGCTGGAACCCTGACTCCCGCACACCAGACTTCACTCCTGCAATCAAGGACAGACAGAGGGGAGGGAGAGAGCAGAGAGAGCGCTACCTAGCAGCAGTAGGCCTAACAGTACCCCCCCCCTCTACGGACGCCACCTGGCGGCCGACGGGGTTTATCGGGATGTAACCTATGAAACTCTCGGACCAGAGCAGGATCCACAATGAAGCTCCTGGGCACCCAGGAACGTTCCTCAGGACCATAACCCTCCCAATCCACCAGGTACTGGAAACCACGACCCCGGGCGGCGAACATCCAGAAGTCGCCGGACAGTGTAGACCGGACCCCCACCCACGATCCTGGGCGGAGGAGGGGGACGAGAGGGCGGGCACAGAGGGCTAACCGACACAGGCTTAATCTGGGAAACATGAAAGGTGGAATGAACCCGTAGGGAGGCAGGAAGCTGTAGCTTAACCGCGCAGGGGTTAACAATAGACAGTATCTTGAACGGTCCTATAAAACGAGGCGCCATCTTCTTAGACTCCACCTTCAATGGAAGGTCCCGTGACTTCAGCCATACCTCTTGACCAGGAGAGTAACCGGGAGCCTGGGACCGGTGACGGTTGGCTTGCCTCTGCATGTACGCCGAAGCTCGGGACAGAGCTACCCTGGCCTTCCTCCAGACCTTGAAGCAGCGGCGCATGTGGGACTGCACCGAGGGTACCGCCAGTTCCCTCTCTTGAGAAGGGAACAGGGGAGGTTGATAACCCAGAGCACACAGAAAAGGAGACAAACCAGAGGAAGCGTTAGTCAAGGTGTTATGAGCATATTCCACCCAGGGGAGCATGGAGCTCCATGACCCAGGGTTAGACCCTGTGACACAGCGAAGAGCGGTCTCCATCTCCTGGTTCGCTCTCTCGGCTTGCCCGTTGGTCTGGGGGTGATATCCAGAGGACAGGCTGGATGTAATGCCCAAAGCTTTACAGAAAGCTTTCCACACCTGGGAGACAAACTGGGGACCCCTGTCAGAGACAATATCCGTGGGTAGACCATGAGAGCGGAACACATGTTCAACCAAAATATCAGCCGTCTCTCTGGCAGTGGGCAGTTTAGGTAGGGCCAAAAAATGAGCGAACTTAGAAAAAGGATCAATCACCGTAAGAATTACAGTCTTTCCAGACGAGGGGGGAAGTCCAGTGACAAAATCCATAGCGATATGCGACCAGGGCCGGCTGGGTATAGGTAGAGGTCGTAGATGACCAGCGCTGGCCTGGGTGGAGTTCTTACTTCGTGCACATACCGTACAAGCAGCAATGAAGGCTCGAGTGTCCGCCTCCATCGTGGCCCACCAGAACTTCCGTCGCACAAAGTCAAGGGTCCGCGAAACTCCAGGGTGACAGGTAAGGGGAGACGAGTGAGCCCACTGAAGTACCTGGGAGCGAGCAGACTCAGGGACAAACATCCGGTTAGGAGGACCCCTCCCAGGGTCAGCTTGATGATGTTGAGCCTGTCTAACAATCCCCTCGATGTCACATGTGACGACCGCAATACTGCAGGTAGGAGGCAAAATGGGTTCAGGGTTACTACCAGTATCAACAGCCGAATGAACACGAGACAGGACGTCAGGCTTGACGTTGCGTGACCCAGGACGGTAAGACAGAGAAAAATTGAATCTCCCAAAAAATAGTGCCCACCTGGCTTGACGGGGGTTGAGCTGCTTCGCTGACTGGAGGTAAGCCAGATTCTTATGATCCGTCCAAACGATGAAGGGTTGTTCCGCCCCCTCCAACCAATGTCGCCACTCCTCGAGAGCCAGCTTAACGGCGAGCAGTTCGCGATTGCCAACATCATAATTCCTCTCTGCCTGAGAAAGTTTCCTTGAGAGAAAAGCACAGGGATGCAGTTTGTTATCTTCAGAAGAACGCTGTGACAACACCGCACCTACCCCAGTGTCGGATGCATCCACCTCCACGACAAACTGGCGGTCGGGGTCCGGCTGCATCAGAATGGGAGCCGAGGCGAAGCGATGTTTCAGTTCTTCGAACGCTGAGTCGGCCCCTTCATTCCAAGCGAACGGTCGTGAGATGAAGGTGAGAGCGGTGAGTGGCGCCGCAATGCGGCTGTAGTCCTTGATGAACCTCCTATAGAAGTTCGCAAACCCCAGAAATCGTTGAAGTTGTTTTGCGGGTAGAGGGGGCTGGCCAGTCCGTGACAGCAGAGATCTTAGCTGGGTCCATCCGCAACTCCCCCTGAGCGATGATGTAACCCAAAAAGAGGTCTCAGACACATGAAATTCACATTTCTCCATCTTCACAAACAGTTTGTTCTCCAACAACCTTTGCAACACCTGGCGCACATGCAGTTCATGTTCCTGGGAGGACTCTGAGAAAATCAAGATATCATCCAGATAGACAAAAACAAACCGATTCAACATGTCCCCGAAGGACATCATTGACTAGTGCCTGAAAAACAGCAGGGGCATTAGACAACCCAAAAGGCATAACCAGATACTCAAAATGTCCCAAGGGTGTGTTGAAGGCAGTCTTCCATTCATCACCTTTACGAATGCGCACCAGGTGATACGCATTTCGTAGATCCAGTTTCGTAAAGATGGTAGCACCATGAAGGAGGGGAAAAGCAGAATTAATCAAAGGCAGAGAATACTTGTTCTTAATGGTGATGTTGTTAAGTCCACGGTAATCAATACAGGGTCTGAGGGTCTTATCCTTCTTAGCAACAAAAAAGAATCCCGCTCCTACAGGTGACGAGGAAGGACGCATAATACCTGCCGCCAAGGAGTCCCGAATGTAGTTCTCCATAGCCTCCGTCTCCGGCCGGGAGAGATTGTACAGGCGACTGCTGGGGAGCGGGGCTCCTGGCTGGAGGTCAATGGCGCAGTCGTAAGGCCGGTGAGGAGGAAGAGAAGTAGCTCTGTGTTTGCAGAAAACGGATGCCAGGTCATGATACACGTCAGGAACATTAGAAAGATCCATGGACTCCAGTGGAGGTCGAGGCACAGTACTGGCAGGAGTCAGAGCAGAACACAAACAATTCACATGACAAAATGTGCTCCATGAAACAATTCTACCTGTCACCCAATCAATGTGTGGATTGTGTCTTATGAGCCAGGGGGATACCAAGGACCAGAGGGGTCTGTGGGCAGTCGATAATATGGAATTGAATGTTCTCCTGATGATTTCCCGACACTCTAAGACAAACAGGAACAGTCTGATGGGTAATATGGGTCAACAATTGTCCATTCAGACCCTTAGCCTGCAGCGGACAGTCCATAGGAACAGTCTCCAAATCCATTTGTTGAGCCCACTCTCTATCCAAAAAGCTTTCGTCTGCACCAGAGTCAATCAGCGCACTAACAGAGAGATTCTGGAACTGCCACTGGAGGGATGCCTGGAGCAGAATGCGGGGAGAAGAGGAAGAATCCGCTGCTCGGCTCACCAAAACTTCTCCCATTAATGATGAGCCGGCCCTTTTCCCCGGACGAACTGGGCAGGAAGGAACGAAATGACCAGCTTCTCCACAATACAGGCAGACCCGAGCCTGAATGCGACGTGCACGCTCCTCTGAGGACAACCGTGCACGACCCACCTCCATGGCTTCGGGAGTTCAGTGCTCCTCGTATCGACTCGGGAAGACACGGCTTTCTCCGTAGGGGAAGATGCGGGAGGAGTTTGTTGATGACAGACAGGTTGCTTGGAACTAACACTCCTCTCCCGGCGGCGCTCCCGAATCCGATTATCCAACCTGATGGTGAGTGAAATAAGATTATCCAGCGTAGGCGATTCATCATATGACACCAATTCATCTTTTAAAGTCTCAGACAAAGCATTGATGAACACTCCTTGTAATGCCTCGTCATTCCAACCACTCACTGCTGCTAAAGTCCGAAACTCCACTGCCATCTCCGCCACACTGCGAGCCCCCTGCCGAAGAGAAAACAACCGTTTCGCAGCCTCCTTGCCTCGTACGGGGTGGTCAAAAACCTTCCTCATCTCAGTGGTGAAGGCAACGTAAGCGTTGCAAATGTCCGACTGACTCTCCCAGACCGCGGATCCCCAGGCACGAGCGGAACCGCTAGTAGAGTTGATAAGGTAGGCAATACGGGCTCTTTCTGAGGCGTAGGTGAGGGGCTGTTGTTCAAACACTAACGAGCATTGAGTCAAAAAATCGCCACAGGTTCCCATGTTCCCGTCATAGCGCTCTGGAGCAGGAACAAAAGGCTCTCTGATCTGGGCTGAAGGGGTAGTAAGGGCAGACACTTGATTGGTGAGTAATTGAACCTGATTAATCAGCACCTGACTGTCCTCAGCAATCGTCTTAAACAGGGTATCATGTTGGCCAAGTAAAATGCCCTGATTGGCTATGGCAGTCCAAATTTGAGTGCACTCTGGGGTGGTATCCGAGCTACTGTCTGCTGGGTTCATGATGGTCAGATCATACTGTTATGATTTAACTGGATAAGAACCCAAATGCAGACCAGTACACCAAGCCAGAGAAGTTTTAACAGGTTTATTTACAATGTTCAAAGTCCAGGTTTCCAAATATAGGGGAAGAGCAAGTCCAGGTTACCGGGAGGGTAACAGATCCAGATCAGGGCAGGTGTGGTACCGTAATGTCCTAGTGTCCGTGGTGAGTCCAAAAGAGAGGTCCGGTAATGGAGAGCAGGATGGTGGTGGCAGGAGTGAAGCGGAGGCAGGAGTCAGGTTCCAAATATCTGTGGCACAGGAGAAAAAGTAAATAGAACAAGCCAAAACACAAAGAGCAAAAATAAACAGGTTGAGTCGGCAGCGAGACTAACATGGTCGTCTTGACTATGATCTGACGATGAGTGGTAAGTTTGACCGGGTCTTAAAGGCTGAGGTGATTATGGTGAATGAGCTGCAGCTGGAACCCTGACTCCCGCACACCAGACTTCACTCCTGCAATCAAGGACAGACAGAGGGGAGGGAGAGAGCAGAGAGAGCGCTACCTAGCAGCAGTAGGCCTAACACCACCCTCTTCAACATATATCAACGAATTGGCGAGGGCACTAGAACAGTCTGCACCACCCGGCCTCACCCTACTCGAATCAGAAGTAAAATGTCTACTGTTTTCTGATGATCTGGTGCTTCTGTCCCCAACCAAGGAGGGCCTACAGCAGCACCTAGATCTTCTCCACAGATTCTGTCAGACCTGGGCCCTGACAGTAAATCTCAGTAAGACAAAAATAATGGTGTTCCAAAAAAGGTCCAGTTGTCAGGACCACAAATACAAATTCCATCTAGACACTGTTGCCCTAGAGCACACAAAAAAATGATACATACCTCAGCCTAAACATCAGCGCCACAGGTAACTTCCACAAAGCTGTGAACGATCAAGGCAAGAAGGGCCTTCTATGCCATCAAAAGGAACATAAAATTCGACATACCAATTAGGATCTGGCAAAAAATACTTGAATCAGTTATAGAAGCCATTGCCCTTTATGGTTGTGAGGTCTGGGGTCCGCTCACCAACCAAAAATTCACAAAATGGGACAAACACCAAATTCAGACTCTGCATGCAGAATTCTGCAAAAAAATATCCTCAGTGTACAACGTAAAACACCAAATAATGCATGCAGAACATAATTAGGCTGATACCCGCTAATGATCAAAATCCAGAAAAGAGCCGTTAAATTTTACAACCACCTAAAAGGAAGCGATTCCCAAACCTTCCATAACAAAGCCATCACCTACAGAGAGATTAACCTGGAGAAGAGTCCCCTAAGGAAGCTGGTCCTGGGGCTCTGTTCACAAACACAAACAGACCCCACAGAGCCCCAGGACAACAGCAACACAATTAGACCTAACCAAATCATGAGAAAAAAAAAGAGAATTACTTGACACATTGGAAATAATTAACAAAAAAACAGAGCAAACTAGAATGCTATTTGGCCCTAAACAGAGAGACCACTGTGACTGACCCAAACTTAAGGAAAGCTTTGACTATGTACAAACTCAGTGAGCATAGCCTTGCAATTGAGAAAGGCCGCCGTAGGCAGACCTGGCTCTCAAGAGAAGACAGGCTACGTGCACACTGCCCACAAAATGAGGTGGAAACTGAGCTGCACTTCCTAACCTCCTGCCAAATGTATGACCATATTAGAGACACATATTTCCCTCAGATTACACAGATCCACAAAGAATTGGAAAACAAACCCAATTTTGATAAACTCCCATATCTATTGGGTGAAATATCACAGTGTGCCATCACAGCAGCAAGATTTGTGACCTGTTGCCACAAGAAAAGGGCAACCAGTGAAGAACAAACACCATTGTAAATACAACCCATATTTATGTTTATTTATTTTCCCTTATGTACTTTAACTATTTGCACCTAATATGACATTTGAAATGTCTTTATTATTTTGGAACTTTTGTGAGTGTTATGTTCACAGTACATTTTTATTGTTTATTTCACTTTTTTTTATTATCTACTTCACTTGCTTTGGCAATGTTAGCAGATGTTTCCCATGCCAATGAAGCCCTTAAATTGAATTGAAATTGAATTGTATTGAATTGAGGGAGCGAGAGAGAGAGAGAGTGTGAGTGAATGAGTGAGTGAGTGAGTGAGTGAGGAAGAGAGAGACACGGAAGAGGAGTGTTTTTTTCCCCTCTCTGTCTTTCGGACATCACGTACACTGTCTGTTTCACAGGTTTCAATCGTACCACCAAATCCAGGGTTATTAATGAACGAAGCAAAGGCCTTTTTGCAGAGTGAAGGAGTCGGGTCGATGGGACCGGCGTGTCGGCTAATCTACGCGAGCACTACAAATCTATTTCACTGATGCTCTCGCTCTGCACCCCTCCTCTCTTCCCCTCCTTCCTCCCCTCCTAACCCTTCTTAGGTGAGCCCCCTTACCAGAAGCAACAAATCCATTTCAGTGACGCTCTAGCTCTGCACCCCCACAACCCTCTCCCCCCTCGCTCTCCTCTCCTCCTCCTCCCCTCCTCCTCTCAGGTGAGACCAGAGCCCCCTCTCCAGAAACTCATTTCAGAAAGTCAACCCAGACTCCCCTCTCCACTCCTCCTTGCCCACTCCCTTCCTCCCTCCTCCGCCATCCCCTCTCCGGGTAGCCAGGCCCCCTCTCCAGAAGCTCATTTCAGAGAGTCACCCCAGAGCCGTGTCCTTGGCTGGCCTGAGTCTTTCTCATTATTGTTGTCTGGTGTGGCTAACACGTACACATGTACCACTATGTTATTGTGTTGACACAACTAGTCTGGAGACAATATGGTATTGGATTACATGCTATTGGACTACATGCTATTGTACTACATGCTACTGTTGCATAATTCACTGTTGTGCTACAACTAGTGTCTTTGTCTTGCTTGTTCTACTGCATTGTTTGAACTACACTGATCTAATATTAAATCCTAGAAGTACTTCTATACTTTTGGAAATACATTATTTAGGATTATGTATGGGGTAAAAATGAACTGTCATACTTTTTTTTTGCAATGCCTGGAGGTAGGTTGCATCGTCTTTTTTCACAGATGAGGAAACATTATAACAAGAGAGAGACTAGAATAGAAGAAAGGGAAAAAGAGAAGAAAGGTGGAGAAGAAGGGATAGAAGAAGAGATGCAAGGGTAATTCAGTACTCAATGGGGGCAACCTGAGAGACAGAACACTACTGCCCCCATCTGGCTGAGTTCTGAACTGCTGTGAAACAATAGAGCTGGCAAATCTCATATCCAGCAGAACTTATCCCACAATATCCCAGCCTGTCTGTTAGCCTGTAACTCTTCTTTCTAGTCACTATTTTACTCACTCAATCTTCTCTTTACATCTCCATCTGTTAGCCTAAAACTATTCTTCTCTTCTCTTCTTTTCCTCAAACCACTAACAAAATGTTCAAATGTTCAGGTGTAAAATCTAAATAATCACAGAAATAAATGACATATTCTTGAATCAAATAATGTTATTGTGGTAAATTCCCTGAAGCCCTCCTCAAATAAGCATCCAGCGGCTGCACATATTTGACAGAAAGCTGATTTTCTGGCAGCTCAATTTTGGAATCAGTATTTACAACACAACAATCAGACTTCTAGCTCTACATCTCCCGGTGAAGTCAGGAGGGCTCCAGACCGATACAAAGTAAATCCTACAGCTACCTGTGGCCCTGTAGTCTCTTAGCAACCATGGTAAGGCATGGTTACAGCTATGGCTTCCACAGACAAGACTTCCCTAGTAGAATGATTTAGTCTGGAATAATGAAATAGGTGTGCCCCTAGAATCTCTGCTGGCAAGCAATTACAAAATCTTGTTCTGTTTGTGACAGTACCTTAAAATGTTTTGATTCTCTCTTTGGGTTTGTTGTAGGTTCTGTTTCTGAGAAAAATGGGTTGCTGGCAGTGGCACAGTCCTACTACTGATTCCATAATGGACCATCTGATAGGGTACCGTCTGCTGGTTTTCTCTTGACACATTTGTTTAGCAGTCAAAAGGATATAATAGAGGCATTCAATTATCCCTCCAATTGCAGATGTTGAACTTGTTTCTTATGGCCAGATAGAGAATACAAAATGAAAATGGATTTGTCAACATAAAAACATTTTCTGTATGTACCGCACGCAGCCCACTAGTCCACTCTTTCTTTATCTATTTAGCTCCCTCTTTATCTCCCCCCCCCTCCCCCCACCACCACCCCCCTCTCCCTCTCGCTGCCTCTCTCTCTCTGCCTCTCCTCAACCCTTCTTTCTCTCTCTCTCTCACTCTCTCTCTGCCTCTCCACACCCCCTCTCCCTCTATCTCTCTATGCCTCTCTCTCTCTCTGCCTCTCCCACCACCCTCTCTCTCTCTCTCTCTCTCTCTCTCTCTCTCTCTCTCTCTCTCTCTCTCTCTCCCACCACCCTTCTCTCTCTCTCTCTCTCTCTCTCTCTCTCTCTCTCTCTCTCTCTCCCTCTCTCTCTCTCTCTCTCTCTCTCTCTCTCTCTCTCTCTCTCTCTCTCTCTCTCTCTCTCCCTCTCTCTCTGCCTCTCTCTCTCTCTCCCTCTCTCTCTCTCTGCCTCTCCCCCCACCCACCCACAAACCCACCCTCTCTCTCTCTCTCTCCCTCTCTCTCTGCCTCCCTCTCTATCTGCCTCTCTCTCTCTCTCTCTGCCTCTCCCACCCCCCTCTCTCTCTCTCTCCCTCTCTCTCATACAATTTTACAATCATAAGTATTCTTACAACCATTACTCTTTCCTTCTATTAAATTTGCTTTTTCATTTCCCCTGCATGTCGGGTTGTTAAAGGCAGAAATAGCTAGGTGTTTTAGATTTCAGTTCCCACTTGTACCCAGTGCAGATGGTGTGAAATAGTTGTTGTATAAATAGCCTCCATGCTAGCAAAGCCTCCCTCCTCTGAAATATATGTCTGTGTCTGAAATGGCACCCCTATTCCCTATATAGTGCATTACTTTTTGACTAGGGCCCATAGCGTTCTGGTCGAAAATAGTGCACTAAATAGGAAATAGGGTGTCATTACAGAAGCAGACCATGTTCTCTAAGTCCCCCCATTCCCCCGTTGGACCTGCTTAGACCACCAAACGCTCTGCTCCACTCTCTGAACCAAATAACCAGTGTGATAGGCAGTGGTACATATCCCAGTATCATTATCTGATGTACCTACAAGACAGTGCTAAATACTGTAACTAGACTAACTCCTAGGCTACTCTAGACTACACCAATAGTCACAAATGCATGCATTTTCTAGCAAGTATTCTTCAACAAATCATTACGCTAGTTAGCAGTCCTAACCATGGCTCATTGGTCCAGGTCTTTCTTGAAAAATGTAGTTTTATCTCAATGAGACGAACCTGGTAAATTAAAGGTAAAATACAACAAATTGATTTATTAGCATGTTTTCAATACCATGTAGCCTATAGTATATTCAACCATGTAGTAGTATATCAAACGTACATTTACGAAACATTTGAAGGCATCAATGCTCTTACATACTGTAATGCAATACATGGTTAATTTAGTGTATGTTACCACTTTGTCAAATAGTGAGAACCACAGATGTGTGGTTCAAATCAAGTCAGATTAGGATCTCTCCTTTTCCCTGTAAGAACCTTCCTGTCAGTTCTGTTTGGGGTTCTGCTAGAATATTGTGTTATATTTTAGTTCCAGTGGCCAATTATAGATGACAGAAGCAGTAGGCTCTCAGGAAGTGCAGCCCTGAAAGCCTTTTTAAAGCAGTGTCATAGCATAACTTGGAGGTTATTGAGGTCCCCTCGCCCCTCACACACACTAATACATACACGTTTAGAAACACACACACACACTCAGACCCCCTCCCTACACACACTCACTCTACCTCAGCCCCTCCCTCCCGTAGCATGCATATTTTATAGACAACCTTTCACTATGATCCCATCTCTGAACCCCATGGGGTTATTCTGGGTAAAAGTCACATTGACTAGGCAAACATTTTCTTCCCGGCTGCCAAGAACACAGCAGGATCCGCCATAAGCTCCCATCGATGTTAATCCTGCCATTTATACACTGTCATAAAGGAGGTATTGGACAATCGCTGGGTGTGAAATTCCACTCCAGCAGAGGGTTGATATTCTCACTGATTTCTGAAATTAAATATTGACCTTGAGATGTCAATCAAGATGGGAAAATGTGGAAAGATTGAAAGAAAGAGAGTTTTATAGTGCAGCTATGAAACTAGTTGGAAAATGCCTGATCGATTAGATTTTCAAGGGAGTTTTAGAACTGGAGGGAGGGGATTTTTGTAATTTAGAAAGTTTTTTATCACCCCTTGACCTCCCAAAGCTCATCCAGATATTGGATGCTTTTCTCTCTTGAACAGAGAGGTATGGGACAAATATGCATGTAATGAAGGAGACAAGTGAGATCTGAGGACACACACACACTACACACTACACTCTACACACTACACACACTACACACACTACACACTACACACACTACAAACACACACTACATACACAGACTACACACACACACACACACTACACACACTACACACTACACACACAGAGAAAAGGGCTGTCACAGGCTGAGAGAAACGACAGACTGTAGCCTACTACAGTGGCGATGACTGAAACAGATTTACTTGCGCTTCACCTGAAGTAGGAATGGAGTGGATGCAAGCTGCTGATGCTTGACAAGCTGCAACACACTCCGCTGACAGATAATTAGCCTTCCCTTCTTTTCCAACTCCACTCTTCCTCTCTGTTATACCACAGCATTGTTGAATACTCTATTCTGATTGGCTAGAAGGCCATTCTAGAGTGTGCATTAACTTCAGATATATGGGCAGTTGGAAAAGATATTGGACACCTCTTAAGTAGTTCCAACAATAGGCACCTTATTACTGTTCTAAATCACTGCACCAAGCAGACGTTACACTTGCTACAAAGTGACAAAACTAAACCATCAACCACACAAACTGAAATTGGATACATTGTAAACAGAGGAAAAGCATAGCTATCTAAACGCTGGAAAAACATAGCTATTATAGCTAGCATTCATTTATTTTTGCAGAGATGTCTTTTTTGCAGCATCTGATGACGTAAGGTGTTGAGTGATGAACATGAATTTCTCCGGTCATACAATGTTGCTGTCATAACGCAAGTCGTGCTAGTGCTTTCAAATCCCATGTTTCTCCTTTGACCAGCTGTTTTTGGCAAATAGTATTGTTTTTATTTGGTTGTCATATTGGCAGATTCCTCACAATCTCTTTTGCTTTCAGGGCCAAGGCTTGGATATCCCTCTACCAGATTATAATTAGTTAATAGAATGGTGGCCAACCAAGAGTATCTTGTGTGGAGTGAGACAGGGAAGATTATCATCATGGGTCATCCCATGCCTCTGTTCTTCCCTGGAACTCCTACTGGGAACCTGAGGAGAGGGGGTGGAAGGATGCCTGGTGTTAAGAAAACATCAGTGTTTCCCTGTAAGATGGTGCTGTTTTGACATTTAGCATACACTCTTATCCAGAGCAATTAGGGTTAAGTGCATTTCTCAAGGGCACATCAACAAATGTTTCACCTAGTTGACTCGGGGATTCAAACCAGTGCCCTTTCGGTTACTAGCCCAACACTCTTAACCGCTAGGCTACCTGCCGCCCCTGTTGTAGAACAGAGGCCTCAGGCTGCCATTGTGAGTGACAGAGGAAGAGGATGCTACAGCATCTTTGACTCCAAAGAACTATTTATTGCAGCGCAAAATCAAACTGACAAAGATGTTAGTTGTTTGTGAAGGAACATTTGTGGATCTTCAACATAAAAAAAACTTACAGTTAGACTACTACTACTTATAAGTCACCCAAAATAACTAGGCTACTAATACTAATTTCCAACATATAAGCTGACAGATGCTTTTTCATAAGTACTATTTTACAACTGCCACGTGTTTGACAACAGACATTTCTCGTCTACCTCAGCTGTGAGCAGAGGACAGGATCCCCTAGAGGCCAAGTGTAACTCTCCAGGGTTTTCAGGTGTTCCACAAATAAACTATAGAGGCACAGAAACATAGAACCCTGTGGGAAAGGGAAATGACCCTCGATGATGTCATCCTCTGTCGCTAATGAGGTATGATGTTCCAGCTGGAACCCTGGGGAGAGCGGTTGCCAGGGGAAAGGGGTTGCCAGGGACATGTGGCGGACATATGAGGGACAAAGCCCCGCTGGGAACCCTGTTTCTGGGCTTTGGAAACTCACAAACACTTCCATAGGCACTGAGAGACAACTGTTATGCAAAGCTCTAAGGACTAAGTGTACTTTTAAGTAAGCACTTAATAATTAAATATCTGATATTAACTTATGTGTCTATTTAGTGTTTTGGTGTCACTACATACAGTGCCTTGCAAAAGTATCCATCCCCCTTGGCATTTTTTCCTATTTTGTTGCATTACAACCTGTAATTTCAATGGATTTGGATTTGGATTTCATGTAATGGACATACACAAAATAGTCCAAATTGGTGAAGTGAAATGAAAAAAATAACTTGTATAAAAAAACTCTAAAAAATAAATAACGGAAAAGTGGTACATGCATACAGTGAGGGAAAAAAAGTATTTGATCCCCTGCTGATTTTGTACGTTTGCCCACTGACAAAGAAATGATCAGTCTATAATTTTAATGGTAGGTTTATTTGAACAGTGAGAGACAGAATAACAACAACAAAAATCCTGAAAAACACATGTCAAAAATATTATGAATTGATTTGCATTTTAATGAGGGAAAGAAGTATTTGACCCCCTCTCAATCAGAAAGATTTCTGGCTCCCAGGTGTCTTTTATACAGGTAACGAGCTGAGATTAGGAGCACACTCTTAAAGGGAGTGCTCCTAATCTCAGTTTGTTACCTGTATAAAAGACACCTGTCCACAGAAGCAATCAATCAATCAGATTCCAAACTCTCCACCATGGCCAAGACCAAAGAGCTCTCCAAGGATGTCAGGGACAAGATTGTAGACCTACACAAGGCTGGAATGGGCTACAAGACCATCGCCAAGCAGCTTGGTGAGAAGGTGACAACAGTTGGTGCGATTATTCACAAATGGAAGAAACACAAAAGAACTGTCAATCTCCCTCAGCCTGGGGCTCCATGCAAGATCTCACCTCGTGGAGTTGCAATGATCATGAGAACGGTGAGGAATCATCCCAGAACTACACGGGAGGATCTTGTCAATGATCTCAAGGCAGCTGGGACCATAGTCACCAAGAAAACAATTGAAGGACTGAAATCCTGCAGCGCCCGCAAGGTCCCCCTGCTCAAGAAAGCACATATACAGGCCCGTCTGAAGTTTGCAAATGAACATCTGAATGATTCAGAGGAGAACTGGGTGAAAGTGTTGTGGTCAGATGAGACCAAAATCGAGCTCTTTGGCATCAACTCAACTCGCCGTGTTTGGAGGAGGAGGAATGCTGCCTATGACCCCAAGAACACCATCCCCACCGTCAAACATGGAGGTGGAAACATTATGCTTTGGGGGTGTTTTTGTGCTAAGGGGAGAGGACAACTTCACCGCATCAAAGGGACGATGGACGGGGCCATGTACCGTCAAATCTTGGGTGAGAACCTCCTTCCCTCAGCCAGGGCATTGAAAATGGGTCGTGGATGGGTATACCAGCATGATAATGACCCAAAACACACGGCCAAGGCAACAAAGGAGTCGCTCAAGAAGAAGCACATTAAGGTCCTGGAGTGGCCTAGCCAGTCTCCAGACCTTAATCCAAAAGAAGATTTGTGGAGGGAGCTGAAGGTTCGAGTTGCCAAATGTCAGCCTCGAAACCTTAATGACTTGGAGAAGATCTGCAAAGAGGAGTGGAGCAAAATCCCTCCTGAGATGTGTGCAAACCTGGTGGCCAACTACAAGAAACGTCTAAGTCATGTTTAACAGAGGGGTCAAATACCCTCATTAAAATGCAAATCAATTTATAACATTTTAGACATGCGTTTTTCTGGATTTATTTGTTGTTATTCTGTCTCTCACTGTTCAAATAAACCTACCATTAAAATTATAGACTGATAATTTCTTTGTCAGTGGGCAAACGTACAAAATCAGCAGGGGATCAAATACTTTTTTCCCTCACTGTATGTATTCACCTCCTTTGCTATGAAGCTCCTAAATAAGATCTGGTGCAACCAATTACCTTCAGAAGTCACATAATTAGTTAAATAAAGTCCACCTGTGTGCAATCTAAGTGTCACATGATCTGTCACATGATCTCAGTATATATACACCTGTTCTGAAAGGCCCTAGAGTCTGCAACACCACTAAGCAAGGGGCACCACCAAGCAAGTGGCACCATGAAGACCAAGGAACTCTCCAAACAGGTCAGGGACAAAGTTGTGGAGAAGTATAGGTCAGGGTTGGGTTATAAAAAAATATCAGAAACTTTGAACATCCCACGGAGCACCATTAAATCCATTATAAAAAAAATTGAAAGAATATGGCACCACAACAAACCTGCTAAGAGAGGGCCGCCCACCAAAACTCACGGACCAGGCAAGGAGGGCATTAATCAGAGAGGCAACAAAGAGACCAAAGATAACACTGAAGGAGCTGCAAAGCTCCACAGCAGAGATTGGAGTATATGTCCATAGGACCACTTTAAGCTGTACACTCCACAGAGCTGGGCTTTATGGAAGAGTGGCCAGACAAAAGCCATTGCTTAAAGAAAAAAATAAGCAAACACGTTTGGTTTTCGGCAAAAGCCATGTGGGAGACTCCCCAAACATATGGAAGAAGGTTCTCTGGTCAGATGAGACTAAAATTGAGCTTTTTGGCCATCAAGGAAAATGCTATGTCTGGCGCAAACCCAACACCTCTCATCACCCCGAGAACACCATCCCCACAGTGAAGCATGGTGCTGGCAGCATCATGCTGTGGGGATGTTTTTCATCGGTAGGGACTGGGAAACTGGTCAGAGTTGAAGGAATGATGGATGATGCTAAATACAGGGAAATTCTTGAGGGAAAGCTGTTTCAGTCTTCCAGAGATTTGAAACTGGGACGAAGGTTCACTTTCCAGCAGGACAATGACCCTAAGCATACTGCTAAAGCAACACTCGAGAGGTTTAAGGGGACATTTCTTGGAATGGCCTAGTCAAAGCCCAGACCTCAATCCAATTGAGAATATGTGGTATGACTTAAAGATTGCTGTACACCAGCAGAACCCATCCAACTTGAAGGAGCTGGAGCAGAATGGGCAAAAATCACAGTGGCTAGATGTGCCAAGCTTATAGAGAAATACCCCAAGAGACTTGCAGCTGTAATTGCTGCAAATGGTGGCTGTACAAAGTATTGAATTTGGGGGGGGTGAATAGTTATGCACGCTCAAGTTTTCTGTTTTTTTGTCTTATTTCTTGTTTGTTAAACAATTGTTATGATGAGTTTCTTGGGTATCAAGTAATTCAGGATGCAAGAATATACTTAACACTTAGATGGAGAGTTCATACAAATATTTAATAGATTCGGTACCGGGTTCATCTAACAAAAGGCACGTGCTTCGCCTCTTGTCATCCGAACTACTAGACAAAGAAAATATCTCTCTTCTTATAGTCCCTGTTACATATTGCTTCCACAACATCTGGTAACCATCAGTTGGCACTCGCTTCTTTGATGGTATTACCTTTTACCCCAAGTCAGTACATCCCATCTATCAATCATTCTAAGATAAACACCAGTAAGCTTCCTTGACATGCTGGAATCCTTGGCCCTTCAGACTCTGCGGCACCAAGAATCACTTATCTACTAGATTTAACCTTGTTCCCACAACACCATGAAAAGACATCATAACAACAATAAAAAATATTTTGCATCTTCAAAGTGGTAGGAATGTTGTGTAAATCAAATGATACAAACCCCCCAAAAAATCAATTTTAATTCCAGGTTGTAAGGCAACAAAATAGGAAAAATGCAAAGGGGGGTGAATACTTTCGCAAGCCACTGTGGGTGTTACTACTGATGCACATCAAGATGGAACATTTCCATGTAAAGGCTCTTGATAAGGTTACTTATCATGTAGTAAAGGGTCTTGAAACGGTTACTTATCATGTAGTAAAGTGCTTTGAGAGCACTAGTTGAGTACAGGGCCTGTTATTTTAGTTATTGACAACGTCTTGGATACACTCCAAATTGCATATTTTTATGACAAAACCCCATCAACTCAATAGTCCCTCTGGAGAGCAGAGATTAGAGGGGGCATCTCTCTATCTTTCTTTCACTCTCTCTCTCTCTCCCTCTCTCCCTCCCTCTCTCTCTCTCCCTCCCTCCCTCGCTATCTCTCTCTCCCCCTCTCTCTCCCTTTCACATACACACTACCACCCTTCTCTCTCTCTCTTTCTCTCTCTCTCTCGCTCGCTCTCTCTCTCTCTCTCTCTCTCTCTCTCTCTCTCTCTCTCTCTCTCTCTCTCTCTCTCTCCATCCCTCTTTCTCTCTCACTCTCTCTTTCACTCTCTCTACCCTTTTCTCTGTAATATTCCATTTAAATAAGTCAAACGGAGGCCTCAAGGACAGTTGGCCACAGCAGCCAACCTGCTGAGAGAGATATTAAACGTGTTTTCTTCTACGATCAATGTCACATTGTGGGGCAGGGAGAGGACCAAAGAGGAGCAGCAAGGAGAGGGCCGTGGGGTGAAACACACACACACACACACACACTGTGGGATGAAACACACACACACACACTGTGGGGTGAAACACACACACACACACTGTGGGATGAAACACACACACACACACTGTGGGTTGAAACCCACACACACACACACTGTGGGGTGAAACACACACACACACACTGTGGGGTGAAACACACACACTGTGGGGTGAAACACACACACACACACTGTGGGGTGAAACACACACACACACTGTGGGGAGAAACACACACACACACACACTGTGGGGTGAAACACACACACACACACACACACACACACACACACTGTGGGGTGAAACACACACACACACACACATATTGTGGGGTGAAACTGCCCCCTTGTCTCTAACATGACACTGTCCTCACAGCCAGCCAAGGGTCACTTAGTGTGTGTGTGGTAATTTTTTCTGCAAACTTTGACCAAATAAACAGAACTTCGCTAAATCAGCCCTTCTCACATCTGTCTCTAAATGACCTACAACGAAGTCATCTGTCCACCAGAGAGGAAATAAATGTATAATTTTTTTGCCCGATGTGCGAACTCATTAATTCACTCACTAACGGCCATCAAGCCTCTTCAAGGATGTCCTTGTCAACGAAAGATGATAAGTCCACAGCAGCAAGAATTGTATCATTAATCATTATGTCACTTATACTTTTAATTCATTAATTATTCATTAATTATTAATACTGGTGGCATGCTATCATTGTAAATATTATTCCTGTGGTGTCACACTAACAAAGAATTGAAGTTGGAACAATTTGTGTGTTGCATTCTTATAAACACTGCAACTTAACTAAGTCTGCTTTCAGTGTTATGAACATGCTTTTTCAGTATTGGCAATAGTACCTTTGAAATCCATACTGATCCATTGCTCTGTTTAGATTGAAAGGAAAAGGATGAACTAGAGCACAACAAGGATCTTGGCTTGACATCTCAACCCTACAACCTTTGACATTTCCGCCAAGGCTCTACTCCTACTCAAGGCCCCACTCTCATTCCCACACTCCATCTCTCCCCTGCCCTTCACACTCCTTCCTCCTCTTATATCACATCTCTCACTCTCTCACTCTCCCCCTCTCCATTCTCTCCCCCTCTCCATTCTCTCTCACTCTCTCTCTCTCTCTCTCTCTCTCTCTCTCTCTCTCTCTCTCTCTCTCTCTCTCTCTCTCTCTCTCTCTCTCTCTCTCTCTCTCTCTCAGTTTATGGCATGTCCTCCCCCTCCCTCCCCAGGTTCTCTCCATCATATCTCTCTTTCCCTCTCTCCATCCTCCCTCTATCCCCACCCCTCTCTGTCTGTTGTCTCACCCACTCTTTCCTCTCCTCCCTCGCTTCTCATTACATGTCTCTCTCCTGGCTCCACCGCCAACCAACCACAGCCAACTCTGAGACAGGGCCAGATTATTCACAACGTTACAACAGAAAACACTGGAAACACAGTTATTAGCATGTACCGACTGACTCCTTACAACCTCATCTCCTCAGCCAGAGCAGGGAAAAATGCTAATTTGACTCAAATCATCATCATGCTGCTCGAGGCGCAAGCAAGCAAGGCCTTTCTATCCTGGCCCAAGACAACTATCAATTATGAATTCATATGAGTTGCCAAACAAAACACATTAGTTTGAATAGTGGCATCTGAGCATCTGGTCCTATTCTGTGTAACTGACAGGCAACTATTAAAAAGACGTTTTGCAGCAATGTTTGCAGATATTTTGATTGCGGGAAAAGACATGTATAAAAATTTGTGGTCACACACCAATTCATTTTATTTTGGCGCCAATCTTTTGTTAGCGGCTCCACACCAATTACTGTTCCATTTATGCATTTGTTGAACTACAAAGTGTATTAATAAGGAAAGGGATCATGTTTAAGAATTAACCCTAAAGTTAAGCTAAAGAAATGTGAATGCTTACTTTATTTGTCCTAATTGTAGAGGTGCTTTTCATGTTTCCTGGTCGGAGATTGTGACCGCAAGTGCAGCGGCGTTTGAGAACGGCATTTTTGAACTATGTAGTGGTTCATACACTTGTTAATTGTCCCAGGGCTAGGGGGAGAATAATTGGAAAACATTGAAATGTGTAACTTAAAGGGGAACCGCACCAGGTGATTTGGCCTAATTATTTTCGCTTGCTCCTCAAGAAATGCTGGCGGCCATGACAGAAGCCAAACGTGAGTTGGATTGGGGGTGTGGTTTGATGTGTGTGTTTCTTGGGTCTGTCCTTGCCAACATCAAGACACACCCATCTGTCAGAACCTTGCCCTCAGCTGTTTCCCCCCACTCAATCACAACAAACAAACCTTGTGCAGGTTGAGTTCAATAACTACAAGCAGATGTATTGTGAGATGACGAAGGAAGCAGTGTTCTGCTTATATAACAATGTGCACCTTTAATTTTTCATTGTCATTCCTAGCCGGTACAGGTACTGTGCCTATCGGCATTTTGTCTGGTGGTAATGGGGCTACCTTGGCAAACATGTTAGAGTGGTCATACCTTCCTGTGTGGTGTCCTGTATGCAATAGGAGTTACCTTATCCTGGTGCAGAATACACTGTGTTGCTCCCTCCCCATATTGACTGATACCATTCAATTCAATAATAAAAAAAGACAATACAAGTAAAAGCTGTGTCTAGTAAAATGTTAATGCAGAGTGCCAGGTCTCTCTCCATTCAGAGACATCAGTATCAAGCCCGTCTGTCAGAGTGCCAGGTCTCTCTCCATTCAGAGACATCAGTATCAAGCCCGTCTGTCAGAGTGCCAGGTCTCTCTCCATTCAGAGACATCAGTATCAAGCCCGTCTGTCAGAGTGCCAGGTCTCTCTCCATTCAGAGACATCAGTATCAAGCCCGTCTGTCATTCTGGACATCACATCATCTTGCAAGTCTCCATGTGCTCACTCCATACATGTTTCTGTGAACACATACACACATAGTCACTCTTCAATTACCAATGGCAGTTAGGATAGGTAATATCTGAAACACAAACAGGTACTATGTTGAAGTTTGAACAGATCCCCATCAAACGACTGAGGCTGCCGTCTGGCAAAAGCATCTCCAGGCCATCTGTAGAAATAGGCAGAGTTCAGGCAGAGCTCATCAGTGACACATGGAATGAAAAGGGTGTTGCTATTGCTGGACATTTGTGCTGTACTGTATTATTAGTAATCATCTCATTGTGGATGTGTTGAGTATGGATGTGTTGAGTGCCAGGTCTCTCTGCATCTCATGCATCTGTGAACACATACACACAGTCACTGTTCTATTACCAATGGCAGTTAGGGATAGTTGTTATTTGACACACAAACATATACTATGTTGAAGTTCGAACAAGTCAGACTAAACCTACCTAATTCTGTTCTCCCCATCAACGACCGTTGGTGAGGCTGGAGGTGAAGTCTTTGCCATTGATGGGCATAGCAGCGTAGATCAGCTCCTGGCACCTCATCAAAGATATTGGTCGGTCACACATAAACACACACACACACAGAGCACTGATTACATTATCAATGGTGGTTCTGATTAGGCTGGTGGAACCAACCCAATCACTGCGTTCACCTTTCTATTTCACTTCAGATATCATACAATGTGAAGTGAAATAGAATGGTGAACACAGCAGTCAGACTGATTCCACCAGGCTAGGTTATGCCCTGGACATTATATGCATCTAAGAAGTAGAAAATAAGCAACAAATTAATGTCCGTTTACATAAATTATGTTTAACAATTGGGTTATCAAATGTATCAAAGTAATGAAGTGGGTTACCGTATTTGTACCAATGATGAACCTGTGAGAGCTGTTGCCGGCGATAGGTGAAGGTTGCTGGCCAGATACTTGCCAACATGTGGCTGACTGTTCCCTTCACAGGAATACTCACAGCGAGGGCATGTCTGCATGATGCTGATAAGGGCCCCTTTGCTGGTCTTCTCTAAGCTGCATGTTCTGTTGCAAACTGGACATCTCTCGAACAACTGCAGCAGGTAATCTTATGAGGTGGTGTTGACTGGGAGGGCCTGTGACAGGGTGATGTAATAGACAGCCAAGTGGTCAAATGCATTTTGTTCTAAAGAAAGGAGAAATCATTTTGCTAATTCACTTCACAACCAAAATGACTCTACTAGTTGTATCTGCTTGGCTGAGGAATGAGCCTACTAGTTCATCAGGCCGGGTATTTTTTTATACAGCTTTTCCCATTTCACATAGCCTGTCATTGTTGATGAAGCCATCTGTGTCCTCAGGGCAGTAACTCGGGCCACTATAAGAGGCCTTATGATGGCGTGTCCTTTTCATAGGAGTTGAGGGAGTCTCTGGCAACAACGGAGGAGGTGTCACAAGGGTACCTGTGTCCAGTGGCAATTTTAGCATGTAAATCTTGGTGGGGCAAAACTAAAATAAAATGTTGGATGCATGCCAGCAAAGCCACTACACAACACAACACTAAACAATACATTAATTGCACTATAACGGTGACAGACGGTTCCCACAAACTGTTAGGGCCTACATAAAGCTGTCCCAACTGCAGAGTCCCAGCAGCAGTCCCAACACCTTACCACTGCTACACCTGGCTATCAGCGGAGCCTTGTCTGGCAGCGAAACAGTTCATTCTGCCTCATTTACTACCTTTTAAAAATACATAGCTGATATGGCTGACTTGCTTAAACAAATGTGGTTTCTCCTGACAATTGAGATGTACAAACTATGGCATAAGGGGACGACAAGCGGATAAGAGTCAATCCGTAATTTCGACTAAGACATTAATGAGCGAGCTAGGATGGACGTAGTCAATATAACTATTTGTTCAGCACTTTTTAAATGTACAGCGACATAATTCAGAACAGTGTTCTCCCTGTACACCAAGTCAGAACCATGGGATAAATAAAGGGGGCATATAAGCAGACAATGAAAGCTCTTACAATATTCGATGATTACATTTCTCTAAAATAGGTTATAGGCTACATGTGCACCACCAAGTCAGAACAGTAGGCAAAATTAAGAGGGGAAAATAGACCAAATTATTAGGGTGAGGCACATGGGCTACTAACAGCTTACTACACAACATACACTTAGTATTACTTTCTTAGCTACAGTATACATATCTCCCTGGCATATTACATCATTTATGCAGCGGCACACAATACATTTTTGGACTCACCTTGTTGTGCTGTGCTCACTTGAACAGGAAGGTGGTGCTTTTTGTCATCAAACTTTGACATCAAGGTCTGGCATTCTCTGGATTCATGGTCCTTTCAAGACAACTGGGAACTCTGAAAAAAACATGGTCGAATCTTGATGACGTCAGTGATCTTCAGGTCGTAGCTCCAGAAAGAGGCCCGTTTTCCGGATTTACAATTCTGAGTTGGATGACCGTTCAAAACGTATTCTACAAGACAGAGCTCGTTTTTCCCGAGTTCCCAGTTGTCTTGAACTCACTGAAGTCAGATTTCGCAGTTCCGAGTTAACAGTTGTTTTGAGTGCGGCAGAAATCATACTTCATTGACAGCATGGCCAATGTTGAATGTTTATCATTTTAAGCTTGGAAAATAGATCCTTCATCCCAGACTTGGGACCACACAGCCACTCCACTGAATAGCAGGCTTGTGATTGCTTTGCAATGTTGCAGTTAGCCACTGAGTCCTTCCAAACCACTCATTGTTGAATTTGCGATTTCCAACTTGTTGTGTAATGTTTATGTCCAATGGCCGATGAGCACCGGTACGTTTTATCTATAATTTCTCTTCATTATTTCTCTTCATATGACAAGGATTAAAAAGGATTTGCCAGTAGATTGTCGACTTGATTCATGATGATGACTGCTAGCTAAGATTTTGAAAGTATTATGTTGACATGATCAGTCCAATCAAAGCTACGGTAGATATAATGTGATTTGACGTCCTTTTATCTGTGGACAATGACCTTGAACCTTCTTGGATGGGCACTTCTAATGTAACTCTATGGCAGCACCCAAGGGGCTTGAATTTTTTTGCTCTACCCTTAGACTTGTCGGTGACGTGGTGTCCCCATGAGTGACAGAACACTGAGCCAATCACTGTGCAACTAGAGAACATTACCAACACCTACGCTCCATATTTTCCGCTGGCTGCCCACCACCACAGAAAGCATTGAGATAGGCTGAAACACCTGCATTTTGGAGCTGCCTTACTCAATAAAGCAAAAATGTATGCAGTTTTAATACGTCAATGATCTTATTTATTTTTTACATTGTTTGCGAACTGATATGTGACACATATTCTTAGCTAAAAATGTGGGGCTCAAAACAGTTGGGGCTCTGCCCTGAATGACGGGTCGCTACTGCCTGTGTCGCATGACACACTTTTATTCTGAGGTCTTGCCTGACAAGCTGTGAAAATAGCAAGTGAACTGTGAATGAAATTATTTTTGGAGGTCGCTAAACAAGTTATGATACCCACCTTTGCTCCTTCTGGTAGGTCCCGGCATCCATTCATAACCAGGGGATCAGTCTGGCACCCAACTGTACACTTTATCTAACAGAAAAACAGGGTCAATGATTGTCATCATCCCGTTTGGAATCAAATGTTATGCTTTACAGATGTAAACTGACTGGCTCCAGATTGGATTGGATTCAGGCCGGTGACGCTGTTACACTATTCAACCAATTGTGACAGGTTTTGCTATGGCCCTGGGTTGGTTTGAGTTTGTTTCTGCTAGTTAGTACACTGTTGTAGTCAGACATGAGTTAGCTAGTATCACCATAGCTGCATCCAATATTAAGCAAATAATTAGTAGGAAACAACTTTGCCATATTATGATGTAGTCAAATTTACCTTGGAGAGATGGCAATGTTGCCATTACTGTTACAAGCAAAGTTTGTCAAAAATAGCTAGAAATGCTCATGTTAGCTAGCTAAAATACGGAGTTTCCCTCAATCTTAGTTAGCTGACTAAAGTTATACCAAAGATTTGTATAACTAACCCAAGGTAGACTGCAGCCTTTCGTTTCCAATTGGAGCAAATTAATCATAGTGGGCAGAACAAGCAAGGAGTTGGGCAGAGCCAAGCATGAGCTAGCAAGATCCTGTTGGCACGTTCTAGCATGTATTTGCATATTTCCGTTAGGAAACGCGTACTCTGTGAAGTGCGCGTCTGCAATAACTCAATCTGCCCTCACCCTTGCACTCCTTCTAAACAATGCAATTTTTAAAAACTTTGCCAAAGGGTAAATTCTACAAAACGTAATGATCCTTTGAACGTGTTGGGGGCGATGAAACAACAGAATCCATTCAATAAAGTGAAGCAAAGTGGGCGGAGGGCCGATTTACATATGGAGCTTGGCAAAAAGAGGCATGATTTGTTTCTTATTTGTAATCCAAACCCAACCTTAATTTACTTGTTGTGACGCACTGAGGTTCCAAACTCCGTTTTAGATGAGACTGACTTTATGAGCAAAATGATCCTACTTTGTAGTCAATATTGACACTAGAATAAATGTTTCTGACTCGTATCGATACCACATAGGCCTTTTTAAAAGGGATGAGTTGGTTTTTAGGGGCAGTCGCTTTTTAAGGCATTGTTTAGCACCTTGATGGAAGTGTGTTCTATCGGTAATATGTTTATTGCCTGAATATGTGTCGTTCATGCTCTTTATGATGTTAATCGTAGGCCGTCATTGTAAATAAGAATTTGTTCTTAACTGACTTGCCTAGTTAAAATAATAATTGCTCATTCGTGTCTAATGGAATATCCCATGGTGAAATGCATTATGGGTCAAATCATTTATTAAGGTTAGGTCAGTGCTTTGACTTATGTTGCTCTTTGTCCTTTTTATTAATTTGTAAATATTGTAAGTATCCTACTTTTGGTGCCTATTTATTCTCCACTTTTGCTAAAAACAGTAATTTTATTTTTATATCCTTCTCTGCCTCCTCACTGCTACATCCAACGTGGCGGCCTACCTCACATTGTATTGATGCAGCCCTCAATAACAAATGGGGATTCTAACATTAAGGATCATTCTCCTGAACCTCAGTGTATGGGGATGGTGTTCACACACATAGTTGGGGAAAAAATACAGTGGGGGGGGGGGGTTGGTGTAGTGAGAGACATTGAGAAGTTTATAATGACTGCAGGTGCTGACAGTGCAACGCAAGAGAACCACTCGACAGAATTCGAAACATCCTTCTGACTGGGCCTAAAGACTGAAAACTGATCCCGTTAAGAACTCCCTAGTGAAAGGCTCTTCTTCCCAAATGTCACCCTATTCACTATGGGCCCCGGTCAAAAGTATAGTGCACTATATAGGGGTGTCGTTCAACCAATTCAGTGCCTTTTGAGAAATGTAACATGGTAATTTTGTTGTTGTTGATTTCACCTAATTTTTACATTCTGTCAACTTAATACAAAACACATTTTCCCATCTCAAGAGGTTAAATAAAAATAAAGTAACAGGGTTGACCGTAACAGAGTTAATTATTTGTTCTTAAATCAGCCATAAATCCCCTTTTGACAGGGGGAATGGAAGCTTGTTGTGTGCAACAGGGAGCGGCAATTGAATGCAAGCTTCACACCAAAAAAAAAAAAGTTTAAACATTTCCAGCCTTTCTATCTATGGGTAACAGGGTTCACATGTTATCAAATAAAATAAAATACAAATACAAATGTATGTCACATGCGCCGAATACAACAGGTGTAGAACTTACCGTGAAATGCCTACAAGCCATTAACCAACAATGCTGTTCAAGAAATAGAGTTTAAAAAATCAAATAAAAAGTGACACAATACAGTGGGGGAAAAAAGTATTTAGTCAGCCACCAATTGTGCAAGTTCTCCCACTTAAAAATATGAGAGAGGCCTGTAATTTTCATCATAGGTACACGTCAACTATGACAGACAAAATGAGAATTTCTTTTCCAGAAAATCACATTGTAGGATTTTTAATGAATTTATTTGCAAATTATGGTGTAAAATAAGTATTTGGTCAATAACAAAAGTTTCTCAATACTTTGTTATATACCCTTTGTTGGCAATGACACAGGTCAAACGTTTTCTGTAAGTCTTCACAAGGTTTTCACACACTGTTGCTGGTATTTTGGCCCATTCCTCCATGCAGATCTCCTCTAGAGCAGTGATGTTTTGGGGCTGTCGCTGGGCAACACAGACTTTCAACTCCCTCCAAAGATTTTCTATGGGGTTGAGATCTGGAGATTGGCTAGGCCACTCCAGGACCTTGAAATGCTTCTTACGAAGCCACTCCTTCGTTGCCCGGGCGGTGTGTTTGGGATCATTGTCATGCTGAAAGACCCAGCCACGTTTCATCTTCAATGCCCTTGCTGATGGAAGGAGGTTTTCACTCAAAATCTCACGATACATGGCCCCATTCATTCTTTCCTTTACACGGATCAGTCGTCCTGGTCCCTTTGCAGAAAAACAGCCCCAAAGCATGATGTTTCCACCCCCATGCTTCACAGTAGGTATGGTGTTCTTTGGATGCAACTCAGCATTCTTTGTCCTCCAAACACGACGAGTTGAGTTTTTACCAAAAAGTTCTATTTTGGTTTCATCTGACCATATGACATTCTCCCCAATCCTCTTCTGGATCATCCAAATGCACTCTATCAAACTTCAGACGGGCCTGGACATGTACTGGCTTAAGCAGGGGGACACGTCTGGCACTGCAGGATTTGAGTCCCTGGCGGCGTAGTGTGTTACTGATGGTAGGCTTTATTACTTTGGTCCCAGCTCTCTGCAGGTCATTCACTAGGTCCCCCCGTGTGGTTCTGGGATTTTTGCTCACCGTTCTTGTGATCATTTTGACCCCACGGGGTGAGATCTTGCGTGGAGCCCCAGATCGAGGGAGATTATCAGTGGTCTTGTATGTCTTCCATTTCCGAATAATTGCTCCCACAGTTGATTTCTTCAAACCAAGCTGCTTACCTATTGCAGATTCAGTCTTCCCAGCCTGGTGCAGGTCTACAATTTTGTTTCTGGTGTCCTTTGACAGCTCTTTGGTCTTGGCCATAGTGGAGTTTGGAGTGTGACTGTTTGAGGTTGTGGACAGGTGTCTTTTATACTGATAACAAGTTCAAACAGGTGCCATTAATACAGGTAACAAGTGGAGGACAGAGGAGCCTCTTAAAGAAGAAGTTACAGGTCTGTGAGAGCCAGAAATCTTGCTTGTTTGTAGGTGACCAAATACTTATTTTCCACCATAATTTGCAAATAAATTCATTAAAAATCCTACAATGTGATTTTCTGGATTTTTTTTCTCTCAATTTGTCTGTCATACTTGATGTGTACCTATGATGAAAATTACAGGCCTCTCTCATCTTTTTAAGTGGGAGAACTTGCACAATTGGTGGCTGACTAAATACTTTTTTCCCCCACTGTAAAATAACAATAACAAGGTTATATACAGGGGGTACCGGTACAGAGTCAATGTGCGGGGGTACAGGTTAGTCAAGGTAATTCGTACATGTACAGTTGAAGTCGGAAGTTTACATACACCTTAGCCAAATACATTTAAACTCAGTTTTTCACAATTCCTGACATTTAATCCTAGTAAATGTTCCCTGTATTAGGTCAGTTAGGATCACCACTTTATTTTAAGAATGTGAAATTAATAATAGTAGTGAGAATGATTTATTTCAGCTTTTATTTCATTCATCACATTCCCAGTGGGTCAGAAGTTTACATACACTCAATTAGTATTTGGTAGCATTGCCTTCAAATTGTTTAACTTAGGTCAAACGTTTCGGGTAGCCTTCCACAAGCTTCCCACAATAAGTTGGGTGAATTTTGGCCCATTCCTCCTGACAGAGCTGGTGTAACTGAGTCAGGTTTGTAGGCCTCCTTGCTAGCACACGCTTTTTCAGTTCTGCCCACAAATGTTCTATAGGATTGAGGTCAGGGCTTTGTGATGGCCACTCCAATACCTTGACTTTGTTGTCCTTAAGCCATTTTGCCACAACTTGGAAGTATGCTTGGGGTCATTGTCCATTTGGAAGACCCATTTGGGACCAAGCTTTAACTTCCTAACTGATGTCTTGAGATGTTGCTACAATATATCCACATACATTTCCTTCATCATGATGCCATCTATTTTGTGAAGTGCACCAGTCCCTCCTGCAGCAAAGTACCCCCACAGCATGATGCTGCCACCCCCGTGCTTCACGGTTGAGATGGTGTTCTTGGGCTTGCAAGCTACCGCCTTTTTCCTCCAAACATAACGATGGTCATTATGGCCAAACAGTTCTATTTTTGTTTCATCAAACCAGAGGACATTTCTCCAAAAAGTACGATCTTTGTCCCCATGTGCAATTGCAAACCGTAGTCTGGCTTTTTTATGGCGGTTTTGGAGCAGTGGCTTCTTCCTTGCTGAGCGGCCTTTCAGGTTATATCAACATAGGACTCGTTTTACTGTGGATATAGATACTTTTGTACCTGTTTCCTCCAGCGTCTTCACAAGGTCCTTTGCTGTTGTTCTGGGATTGATTTGCAGCTGCGGCTGCGTGGTCCGATGGTGTTTATACTTGCGTACTATTGTTTGTACAGATGATCGTGGTACCTTCAGGCGTTTGGAAATTGCTCCCAAGGATGAACCAGACTTGGCTGATTTCTTTTGATTTTCCCATGATTTCAAGCAAAGAGGCACTGAGTTTGAAGGTAGCCCTTGAAATACATCCACAGGTACACCTCCAATTGACTCAAATGATGTCAATTAGCCTATCAGAAGCTTCTAAAGCCATGACATCATTTTCTGGAATTTTCCAAGCTGTTTAAAGGCACAGTCAACTTAGTGTATGTAAACTTCTGACCCACTGGAACTGTGATACAGTGAATTATAAGTGAAATAATCTGTCTGTAAACAATTATTGGAAAAATGACTTGTGTCATGCACAAAGTAGATGTCCTAACCAACTTGCCAAAACTATAGTTTGTTAACAAGAAATTGTGGAGTAGTTGAAAAACAAGTTTTAATGACTCCAACCTAAGTGTATGTAAACTTCCGACTTCAACTGTAGGTAGGGGTAATGTGACTATGTATAGATAATAAACAGCGAGTAGCAGCAGTGTAAAAACAAAGGGGGTGTGGGGGTGTCAACGTAAATAGTCCGGGTGGCCATTTGATTAATTGTTCAGCAGTCTTATGGCTTGGAGGTCGAAGATGTATGCTTGACACGCTCAGTTTTCCACCACAAAACACCAGAAACTGGCCCAAAATAGTAAAACCAGCTCACCTGCTTCTGCTCTAGGATTTGACTATTACACTGAACAAAAATATAAACGGTCCCATGTTTCATGAGATTAAATAAAAGATCCCAGACATTTTTCATACGCACAAAAAGCATATTTCTCTCATATTTCGTGCACAAATTTGTTTACATCCTGTTAGTGAGCATTTATCCTTTGCCATCCACCTGACAGGTGTGGCATATCAAGAAGCTGATTAAACAGTATAATCATTACACAGGTACACCTTTTGCTGGGGACAATAAAAGCCACTCTAAAATGTGCAGTTTTGTCACAGAACACAATGCCACAGATGTCTCAAGTTTTGAGGTAGCGTGCAATTGGCATGCTGACTGCAGGAATGTCCACCAGAGCTGTCCAACCGGCCTCACAACTGCAGACCACGTGTAACCACGCCAGCCCAGGACCTCCACATCTGACTTCGTCACCTGCGGGATCGTCTGAGACCTTCCTCCCGGAAACTGTGGGTTTGCACAACCTAATAATTTCTGTGCAAACTGTCAGAAACCGTCTCAGGGAGGCTCATCTGCATGCTTGTCATCCTCACAGGGTCTTGACCTGACTGCAGTTCGGCGACGTAACTGATTTCAGTGGGCAAATGCTCACCTTCGATGGCCACTGGCAGCATGGAAAAGTGTGCTCTTCATGGATGAATCCCGATTTCAACTGTACTGGGCAGATGGCAGACAGCGTGTATGGCATTGTGTTTGCTGAAGTCAACATTGTAAACAGAGTGCCCCATGGTGGCGGTGGGGTTACGGTATGGGCAGGCATAAGCTACCGATAATGAACACAATTGCATTTTATTGATGGCAATTTGAATGCACAGAGATACCGTGAGGAGATCCTGAGGCCCATTGTTGTGCCATTCATCCACCGCCATCACCTCGTGTTTTAGCATGATAATGCACGGCATTGATCTGTTCACAATTCCTGGATCTGTACACAAGGTTCTGTACACAAGCTGAAAATGTCCCAGTTCATGGCCTGCATACTCACCAGACATATTACCCATTGAGCATGTTTGGGATGCTCTCCAGTTCCAGCCAATATCCAGCAACTTCACACAGCCATTGAAGAGGAGTGGGACAACATTCCACATGCCACAATCAACAGCCTGATTAACTCTACGCAAAGGAGATATTTTGCACTATATGAGGCAAATAGTGGTCACACCAGATACTGACTGGTTTTCTGATCCACGCCCCTACCTTTTTTTAAGGTATCTGTGACCAACAGATGTATATCTGTATTTCCAGTCATGTGAAGTCCATAGATTAGGGCTGTGATGAGGTGTGAATAATGGAGTCAGGCGCAGGAGGTAAAACACCGAAATCAAGAGTTTATTCAGTGTACAATATTGTAGCGCATATAGCGACAGAATGAAACTAGCACAAGGGAAAATCAACCGAGCTACTCACTCTCACAACGAACAATCACTCACAAAGGACAGGGGGGCAGAGGGAACACTTATACACAGACTAATGAGGGAATGAGTACCAGGTGTGTGTGATTGACAAGACAAGACAAGACAAGAAAAATGGAGTGATGATAAATGGAGCGGTAGTGGCTAGTAAGCCGGTGACGACGAACGCTGAAACCTGCCCGAGCAAGGAGAAGGGGCAGCCTCGGCTGAATTCATGACAGTACCCTCCCCCCCTTAACGCGCAGCTCCAGCAGCGCGCCGACATCGGCCTCGGGGACGGCCAGGAGGACGCGGAGCAGGGCGAGTCGGATGGCGACGATGGAAGTCAATCAGCAGAGAGGTATCGAGGATATCCCTCACCGGGACCCAGCACCGTTCCTCCGGACCGTACCTTTCCCACTCCATGAGGTACTGAAGGACCCCCACCGGCGCCTCGAATCCAGGATGGACCGGACAGAGTACGCCGGCACCCCCTCGATGTACAAAGGAGGTGGAGGGACCTCCCGTACCTCAGACTTCTGGAGTGGACCAGCCACCACCGGCCTGAGGAGAGACACATGAAACAAGGGGTTAATACGGTAATCAGGGGGGAGTAATAACCTATATGTGACCTCGTTGATTCTCCTCAGGACTTTGAACGGCCCTACAAACCGCGGGCTCAGCTTCCGGCAGGGCAGGCGGAGGGGCAGACCACTCCCCCGGCCGGTCCTGCCAATAGGACCTCAGGAACCTAACCACATCCTGATTAACCCGTTCCACCTGCCCATTACTCTCAGGGTGGAGGTCAGGCTGACCGAGACTCCCAGACGTTCCATGAACGCCTTCCAGACTTTTGATGTGAACTGGGGACCTCGGTCAGACACTATATCCTCTGGTACCCTGTAGTGCCGGAAGACGTGTGTAAACAGGGCCTCCGCAGTTTGCAGAGCCGTGGGGAGACCGGGCAGAGGAAGGAGGCGGCAGGCCTTCGAAAAGCGGTCCACAACGACCAGGATGGTGGTGTTCCCTTGAGAGAGTGGCAGATCAGTTAAAAAATCAACACTCAAATGAGACCATGGTCGTTGTGGAACTGGTAAAGGTTTTAACTTACCCGCTGGGAGGTGCCTAGGTGCCTTACTCTGGGGGCACACTGAGCAGGAGGAAACATACACCCTCACGTCCTTAGCCAAGGTAGGCCACCAGTACTTTTCGGTCAGGCAGCGCACTGTACGACCGATACCTGGGTGACCAGAGGAGTGTGACGTGTGTACACAGTAGATCAGACGATCACGGATAAGCGCAGGCACGTACTGCAGCCCAGCTGGACACTGCGGTGGAGATGGATCTGTGCGTAATGCCTGCGCTATATTCGCGTCCATCGCCCATACTACCGGCACCACATTGCAGGAGTCTGGCAGTATGGGGGTATTGTCTCTGGGCCTCTCCTCTGTATCATACAGCCGGGACAGTGCGTCTGCCTTCACGTTCTTCGTACCCGGAATGTATGACAGTGTGAAATCAAACCGGGTGAAGAATAGGGCCCACCTGGCATGGCAAGGGTTCAGCCTCCTCGCTGCCCGGATGTACTCCAGGTTACGGTGGTCCGTCCAGACAAGGAATGGGTGTTTCGCCCCCTCGAGCCAATGTCTCCACACTGTCAGAGCTCGGACAACAGCCATCAGCTCCCGATCACCAACGCCGTAGTTCTGCTCCGCCGAGCTGAGCTTCTTTGAGAAGAACGCACAGGGGCGGAGCTTGGGTGGCGTGCCCGAGCGTTGAGACAGGACTGCTCCCATCCCAACCTTGGACGCATCCACCTACACTACGAACGGTAGTGATGGATCGGGGTGGGCCAGTACCGGGGCTGAGGTGAACAGTTCCCTCAGGTTACTGAAGGCCCTGTCAGCCTCAGCAGACCAGCGGAGCTGGGACGGCCCACCCTTCAACAGAGATGTAATGGGAGCTGCGACCTTGCCAAAGCCCCGGATAAACCTCAGATAATAGTTGGCGAAGCCAAGGAAGCGCTGCACCTCCTTTACCGTGGTTGGAGTCGGCCAATTACGCACGTTTGCAATGTGGTCGCCCTCCATCTCCACACCTGTGGTAGAAATGCGGTATCCGAGGAAGGAGACGGACTGCTGGAAAAACGCACACTTTTCTGCCTTAGCATAAAAGGTCATGACTCCTGGGAGGTACAGCATCTACCCAAAGGTTTATTGCGCAATCCCCCGCCCGATGAGGTGGTAATTTAGTCGCTTTATTTTTAGAGAAGACTTGTGCCAGATCATGGTATTCGGGGGGCATGTGCATGGTGGAGGCACCGTCTGGACTTTCCACCGTGGTTGCACCAACGGAAACACCCATACACCTACCCTGACACTCTCGCGACCACCCCGTGAGAACCCTCTGCGGCCATGAGAAAGTGGGGTTGTGGAGTGCTAGCCATGGAATACCTAACACCACAGGGAAAGCAGGAGACTCAATGATGGAAAAAGTGACCTGCTCACAATGCGTCTCCTGTGTGATCATGGTGACTGGTACCGTGACTTCCTTTATCAACCCGGACCCTAATGGTCGACTATCAAGTGCTGTGATGTAGGTGGCTGGATCCGGTTGACCAGCTGGTCTCGACAGATCGGTTCTTCTTCTCTCCAGGCGTTCGACGACCTGAAGAACCCGATCCATCGCTTCCCCCAAGCTGGCCAGCATCGTGGAATGCTCCTGGACCCTTGCCACGATTCCAGGTGTGTGCTCTTCTCCCGCTGACTCCATAGCGGGTGAGTGATTCTGTGATGAGGTGTGAATGACGGAGTCAGGCGCAGGAGGTAAAACACCGAAATCAAGAGTTTATTCAGTGTACAATAGCGCATATGGCGACAGAACGAAACTAGCACAATGGAAAATCAACCTTGGCTGCATACAAGTAAGGAGTAGCTCAACCGAGCTACTCACTCTCACAACGAACAATCACTCACAAAGGACAAGGGGGCAAAGGGAACACTTATACACAGACTAATGAGGGAATGAGTACCAGGTGTGTGTGATTGACAAGACAAGACAAGACAAGACAAATGGAGTGATGATAAATGGAGCGGTAGTGGCTAGTAAGCCGGTGACGACGAACGCCGAAACCTGCCCGAGCAAGGAGGAGGGGCAGCCTCGGCTGAATTCGTGATAAGGGCCTAATTTATTTATTTCAATTGACTGATTTTCTTATATGAACTATAACTCAGTCAAATCTTTGAAATTGTTGCATGTTGCGTTTATATGTTTGTTAATGTTTCTTTTGAAAAAAAATATTTTAAAAGGAATAGTTTCACCATATTAAATGAGAGATCAGTTCACATAACAGGGTTGACCTTAAAATGAGGGACAGACGTAAATGAACTACTAATAAATAGTAATTTTCAGAAATGACTTTGTCAAAGCAACAAAATAACTAGGGCTTTACAATGATGGTGAAACTTTGAGACATTTTGGGATTAAATTAGTTTAAATCTTTCTAGAAGTGACACAAGGTTGACGAAGGGACATGTCAAAATGCTGAATTTTGGTATTTTAGAAAGTTATTTGTAAACCCTCTCAAATTCATAGACAGTGCTCTAGATCCAAGGGCTGTGCTAAGCTCACGAGTCATGACTCATGAGGCATGTTTTTTATATTATTGAAGAATTTAAAAGACCATTAAACAGATTCCCATATCCCAGACTGTAGCTTTAAGATATTTTAAGCCTGTGTGTGAGATAGTGACTGTGTCTCAAATGGCACCCTATTCCCTACAAAGTGCACTACTTGATCAGAGGGCTAAGTAGTGCATTTTGTAGGGAATAGGGTGCCATTTGGGACACAGACAGTGATTCATTAGAGAGAAAGAGAGAAATTAACTAACTCCACTGAGAATCACTGTGATAGAAGCATGTTAGAGTGAATCATAATAAAGATGAAGGGAAGGAGGGAGGGAGGAAGGGGATAGAGGGAGAGAGGGTTGTGTCCCCATAACTCCTTCTATCCCCATAATATCTATTCTCCTTCTATCCCCATAATATCTATTTTCTCCTGAAGTTTGCACTTGTTCACTTCCCTTCATGGATTTGAAAAGAAATGACTGGAATGGGAAGCTTCCTCTTGCCCATGCCTACACCAATCCAAGTTGAGACAATAAGTATCAGTATTTTGAACCTGAGGTGTAACTGCACCTGAGGGAAAGAGCAAGGTGAGAAGATGGGGTGAGGGTGATGAGTGGGGAAAGAGGGCAAGAGAAGAGAGATGAAGAGGGAGAGAGGTTAGGAGGGGAGCAGATGAGAGAGAAGAAAATAAGATATGTTTTGTTTTTGCATACAGCACCATCTTGTGGTATTTGAAACAACTACAGATAGAGAATATGTAGTATAGCTTACTGTCTGTATAGTATTCATTTGCTACTGTCACTTTCATCAACCTACAGTAAATGCATGGAACATAGTAGACAATTCATTTGTATGTCAGTTTTTAAGTGAACTTATAAACCTCAAGGATTTCCCATTATCTTCTATAAGGCTACTATTAATAATTTGAGCTGCACAATATGTATATTTGTATAACTGTATAATGTCTCGACCTGCAGCTTTGTATTAAACATATTTGTTGGAATGAAAGTGCCATCAACTTATCATACTATTAAGATTATTTACTTGTAACTCGAGGTTTTGTGATGTGCTTTTCACATTTAAGAAGGTCTAATTATTGCAAAATGTCATTAGGCCACAATATTTCGTAATATGTAATGACATTTGTGTAATGGATATTATTTATAACATCATAGGCTACTTTAATTTAATTAGGCCTAATCTCTAATATGCCTGGCTGTCCATATCAATAATATCTTAATCATATAAAATGGTTTGTAGGTTAATAGGTTCTAGGTTAACATCAGGAGGAGCTGTTACGTAAAGCTAACATGGTCCTTACTGACAGTCAGTTGTTGTGAACTTTGAGAGCTAGGCTATATGTTATTTTACTGTTCCTTTAAAGAAGTTGGCCAAGGTGTAGCACCGACAACTGGTAAAGTACGTCAAAATATAATTTATTCAACATTCTGGCATGTAGAGGTCGTGAGAGAACTTTCCTGATTCAAACGCTAATTTCTGCCTGACATAGAATTCAATGCAATTTAATATCGGGTTTCCTGGCAAGCGGAGGTGGAGAGGAAGGCGTGCTCGAGACCGTGCACTGTTTGCGCGTGTAAGTTCTGTGTGTGGATACTGAAATCTAAAGAATTACAAGGGAAATTAAATGAACGTGTAGGCCCTACGAGCGATCCAACTATAACCAGGTAAATTGAACTAAGTTGATGTGCTGATATGTCTTGTGCCTACACTTCCGTGTGAATTAATATTTAGAGGTTGTTGAGGTGCACAATACAAAGGTTTTCTTCGCAGACAAATGCCTGTTCTACGGTGGAGGCCCGCCAGTATCTTATTTCTCAATACACGGAATATGTTCAGTGAGATCCCCTATCCCGCCTGTTTTATACCTTTCTATTAATATCGTTATTAGTGAGAAAAATATTGTCGAATTACCGGTGTCTTTTGAGAAGATGACAACATAAAGCGAGGGTTTGAAGGAGCAGTAGCCAGGTAGCGGAGGAACATGGTTGCTCTGCGGTGTCTCCTACTGATACGCACCGGGCATCAGTGCAGCCCGAGCCGCTAGAGGGATACGGGCCTGCCGGGGGTGGCGTTGCGACAACCAGGGCATTGAGGT
This sequence comes from Coregonus clupeaformis, assembly GCF_020615455.1. Classification (NCBI taxonomy): domain Eukaryota; kingdom Metazoa; phylum Chordata; class Actinopteri; order Salmoniformes; family Salmonidae; genus Coregonus; species Coregonus clupeaformis. Next base: position 1,067,261 of record NC_059206.1, read on the forward strand.
TCGGAGACAATGCCCTCAACATACGTGAACGATTTTGTTGGAAAGCAAACGTTCCTATTTATCAGGTATAGCCATCTGCAGAGGATGTTACTGTTGTTACCACAGGTAACGTTAAACGTTTACAGTTTGTATGGATGGTAACAATATTTTTGGATTCAGTGTTAAAAGTCGTTCTCGGCTATTATGTATGATGACGGCTATCACATTTGGACATGGATTGTCGTCTATAGTGACTATACCTTCCTACACTGGCTATACAGTAAGTTACATTGACTCATCTATCCACGTTGTATTCGTGACCACACAATATCTGAGTTTTTGTGGTATGTTATTTCATTAAACAGTAGCCTAGGCTTGGTCTTCTCCGGGCTTGCAGCCCTCCCTTCTTTCTCAGCGGGCTACTGCAGCCTGGGATGTCGGCAACGTTGTTTATCACTCTCCTTGGTTGACAAAGTGGAGAGATACAGAATGTCGGGTTTGAGTATCGCGCTACACATGACCGCCCCTTACACCTGCTAGTTTGATGCAGTGCATTCGCGCATGACGTAGTCTATCTGTAGAATAACCTAATTGGTTGAGTGATAAGACATTCATATTCTGGCAGATTTGGTATTTTTGCCAATTTCGGCCAATGCCCTTACTGCATTGCTGTAGCTATACCCTGACTCAATTGGGATTCCCTGTATAAATAAAGGTTAAATAAATAAATTTAAAGCATTGTAATAATCATGATACTCAATAAAGGACCATTTCAGCAGTGATGTACTTTTCAAAGGTTTTCTATTCCTTTCTAGGTCCATAATCAGAAATACAAGACCAATATGATGGGTAGCAGAGGTGTCATGCCCATAGGGGGCACAGGGGCTGTTTCAGGTGTTTGAATAATGCAAAATTCTTCAATTTACGGACAGGGGGGCGAGCTCCCCTCCGGACCACCCCCCTCACATACTTTGTGCCCCCTCATCCTTTGTGCCTGTAGCCTACAGTTAAAATCTGAACAATAATAATAAAAAATACTGTATGTTAGTATGATATGAATACAAAAGCTGTATTTTGACTCTCTCTCTTATTGTTTCCCTCTTTGTTTCAGATGTAAAGATGTGAGTGTGGTCTGAGGCAGCTGTGTTCCCATGCTCCAGACCCCCACCCCAGCACCACACTAGAATGTACTTGATGAACTTGCCTCCAGTCGCGGCATTGCACACAGAATGGAGGTCATTGTGCGGCGTTCTGCCCAGAGGCTTTAGCGGTCTGCCCCTGTGCTTCAATGAGTCTGACAGTGACTTGTCCACCACCGGAACACCCATCTCAGAGAAGGTCCAGATGATCATAGAGAGCCTAAGGAGCACCCAGTCCTCACTCAACATGGGCGACGAGACAAAGGGGAACCAAGTGCTATCAGGACAACCAGTACAGGAGGCTGGAGCCCGGGGCTCCCAGGGCCAAGGCTTCAAGGCCCGGAGGGGGCCTCCTGTGGTTATGGGACCAAAGCCCAAATTCAGAGGCCCTCTTCCTCTCACTCACACTGATAACTTGCTGGCACTGCCAGAAGTTTCCTATAATGTTGATTCGGAGAGTTCTGACGGCGATGACTCTGTAGATAGAGGCATCGAGGAGGCCATACAGGAGTACCTGAAGGAAAAGGATGACCACAAACGCAAGGCTGAGCCAGAGCCAGCCACTAATATTTTACAGCCACCCAAGATGCCCCGGAGGGAGGCTCCTCCAACCTTTCCGGAACCTACTAAACAACATTCCGACAGCAATAAGGTTTTAACTGCCAGCAACCAGGTTCCGAGAAGTCTCAAAACAGAGACACACAACACACCACCACCCGTGAAAAAACGTGTAAAAAGTAAGATACCCACCTGCAAAGAGAATCCCTTTAAGAAACTGGACACAACAAGCAACACAGTGGTGGTAAAAAAACAGTCTTCTTTGGAACAAAAGAGAGGCCCCTACAATTCCAACCCTCTCTCTGACAAACGGAAGTGTCCTGTACTGAAAGCAGTGAATGTGGAGGAACACTTGTCTGACAGTGACAGCAGCAGCAGTAGTGATGATGGCATCGAGGAGGCTATTCAACGCTACCAGCAGGAGAAGAAGAAAGAGAGACATGTAGGCAGACAGTCCTCCAAACCCCTTCTCCTCCTCAAAGAGGAGTCAGACTCCAGCAGCAGTGACGACGGAATAGAGGAGGCTATCTGCCACTACCAGCTGGAGAAGCAGAAAGAGAAGAGTGTACCCAAGCTCTCTCTATCTCAACCCAAACAAAAGCAAGTGAGTAAAGTAGCGGCTCCCCTGCACTGTCCAGAGAGCACAAGCACTCAGGCAGCGGCCATGAAAAAACGCAAACGGTCTAAAAATAAGAAACCTGAGACTAGCGATTTAAAATCATCTCCACCCTCTCAAACTCCTGGTTCCTCACTCTCTCTTATCAAGAAGAGATTAGCAGCTAGCAGCCCCAAAGGGAACGGCCTCCTCCTGTCGACTAAAGTGGAGCCCCTGCGAGAGTGGGAGCAAGAGCAGCACACCACCCCAGGCCCAGCCACCTTGAAGGTGAACACCATCACCACCACCCCAGGCCCAGCCACCCTGAAGGTGAACACCATCACCACCACCCCAGGCCCAGCCACCCTGAAGGTGAACACCATCACCACCACCCCAGGCCCAGCCATCCTGAAGGTGAACACCATCACCACCACCACAGCTGAGCTGATGTGTGCTGAGGCCATTCTGGACATTTCTAAAGCTGTCATTAAAATGCCAGAGGCCTTTAACCCTAACGTAGCAGCAGCAGGCCTTATCAATATCAACAGCAGCTCCACGGAGTCCACCACCACTACTTCTCTTCTCATCTCTACAAACTGCCCTGATGATGATGATGATAATAAAAGTGATGATGAGAGCTCCATTGACAGTGAGGATGGGATCGAACAGGAAATCCGGAAGTTTCTTGAGAAGAAAGCCCAAATGCACAAACTGCCGCCTGGGCCCGGCTCAGCAGTTGGTACTACAAGCCCGGATGGAACCAACAAAACAACAGAACCAGAGAAAAACGCCAAACTGAGTCCGGCCCAGAAGAAAACACTGAGGCTGTCTGTGACGCAGAAAAGAAAACGCAAAGCAGAAGGTGGCAGCAGGAGGGGTTCCAAGGAAGAAGGAGAGACTGATCTCAAAATGAAAGAAGAGGCAGTCCCAAAGCATTTGACCAAGCATGACCAAGGGTCAAGGTCATCCATTTCCTCCCTGAAAAAAGCCCCACTGAAATCAGTGAGGGACTCAGAGAGGAGGAGGGAACAGGGTGGCGACAAGAGTAGCTCACTGGACAGTGACGAAGACCTGGACAATGCAATAAAAGACTTGCTCAAGACTAAGAAGAAGTTGAAAAAGAAGACTAGAGATATAAAGTTGAAGTCAAGGAAGGGCCTTGAGGATGAGGAGCTTTTGTGTAGAAAAACATCACACTTAAAAAAGCATGAGCCCAAGACCACCAGCCTTTTGAAAACTAGCTTTAAAGTCACTACTACTACCGCCCAGAGTCAGAACAACAACAGAAAAAAAGGCACATTTAGTAAGAATGCGTCACAGTATCCACAGAGCAATGAGAAGAAAGAGCCACTCAACCAGGCAGATGAGATGGACCGATCTCAAGGGAACAGGGATGTAGAAGTCTTGTCAAGAGAGAATAACCCAGTCGTGGTTCAGATCAAGGAAGATAGCAGTTCAGTGGACAGCGACGACAGTATCGAACAGGAGATCAGAAAGTTCCTGGCGGAAAAGGCCAAGGTTTCTACTACCACAGTGAAAACAGATGATAGAGAGGAGATCGGGAACGGCAAGGGCAAAACTAAATCGGAAAATCAGCTGGCTGAAAATCCAAGGATAGACGTTACTCAATTCTCTGACCTGCCTCGTCAGAGCAGTCGTGAGCAGAGAGGAGTTCCGGACAGCAGAATCTTTCCAAACACACCCCCTGTCCAGCCAGTGCCAGGAAACCCCAACCCCACCCTAGAAACAGCCAGGGGGTCATGCCTCCTCTCAGCCCTCACCCCCAGCTCGTATCCTCCAGCTCTGGAGCCTGTTGATGGTGCTGTGTCTGGGGCTGCCAGAGCAGAGAAGAGGAGGAGATCTAGTTCAGATTCAGGAAGCGTTGATACCCACCAAAGTGCCAACTCTGAGATGGCAAGGGATCACAGCTACAGGTCATTACCCAGCACCAGCTACCCCTTGCCCAGGACTGACTCGGAGCCGTGGCGTAAGAGCCAAGCGATCCCCACCACTGAGACAAAAGAGAAGATCCATAACCGGAACCCATTCCAGTACAGCTCACCTAGTTTCGGTGAGAAGACAGCCACCGCTCCAGCGTATCAGTGTGGAGTACCAGCCAGTATCTATCCCCATAGGAGGAGTATTGCACCTGCACCTGCACCGGATACACCTGTCTCCACCCGTCCTGCTGCTGTACGGACTGGGAGCAGCATCAGATCACCACTGGTTCCTTTCCACCGCCCCTCATCCTCAGAGACCACATCTACGTCGGCTGCTGTCTTCAGCTCCCCGTTCCCCAGCCTGACCAGGAGACCTACGGAGATGGGACCATCAGGGGGGTACTTCCTTCAGGGTCATGGGTCCGGGTCAGGCAGCCGCTGGGGTCAATCCCCAACCCTGACCCCGGGGCTGTCGGAGAGCAGCGTGGTACACGTGGCCAAGGACCAGACAATGTTTGTCGAACTGTCCACGAACAAGACCAACCATGTACAGGTCAGAAGCAGGGAGGTGAAGGTGAGCGAGGGAAAGGAGGAAAGGAGGAGAGACTTGCCAGCAGGAGAGAGTGAGAGAGAAAGGCAGAGCAGGAAGACAGAGGAGAGAGGAGAAGAGCAGATAGGAAGACGAGGAGAGGAGGAGTGTGTAGATGAGACCGATGTCAGCGAGTCAGATGAGAGGACGAGCCCAGAGAAGAAGCAGGGCTTTCCCACTTTGTAAGTGCAGGCCTTTTCCTTGTTTGTGAGGTCACATAGCAGCATCACATAACCTTTTTTTATGTTAGATCTTTACATCTTAGTTAGCCTATTGAGTGTACCCTCCTTCCTAGTGGATATCATGTAGATTCAAGTACATTTGTTCGTTTGTAGGTTCCAACGGATTGTTTGTTTGTTGTTAATACACAAAGCCTCTTTTTATGTTTGTACATTTTATACATCTATTTAAATACTATAACGCAATGTCATTGAGAATTTCAGACTAAAACCTTCCTTTTTTTCATTTGTGCTCTTAGATTATTATTTTTTTACATTCTTATCATTGAAATCCTTAAAAGCAATATCAGCCACCGCCCTGAAACAACAAGCGGAGTGCATGAATGGTAGGACCACCTAATGCACAGCTGTGTGTCTGGTTGTTTCTGACAGGAACTGAGATGGTTATTTTTGTTTCACCAATGTCTCACTGACATTTTTTTCAAGATACAACATATCAAAACCCAATCGAAGACCTCTCAAAGTTATCAGGCCAAAGATATAGGCCTAACCACCCAAATATAGTATATGAATAGTCAGTACAATAAAATATTGGGTCAAAAATAAACAATTGAAGACATCATTTGACAGGGAGCATTGAGGTAGAAGTGTTTTGTAGCTCCATGGATGAGTGGCTGAAGGGACTTATTTTTGTCATGCAAATACATCAGACTGTATTCAACTAATATTCCTGTGTGTGTGTGTGTGTGTGTGTGTGTGTGTGTGTGTTTCCCTTGTCCTCCTTCTAATTTGTCCATCGGCCAAAATCTTTTCATTACATTCTAATATAGTCTTCCCCTGTTTTAATGGCACAAACGCATGTAAACAAAAAAGTATCATATCATATTCTCATAACAAGCCAGTTTATCCCTTGGCATAAGGTAGACCTATATTTCTGTTTGTTCTCTTTAAGGGTTCTGTCAGTAGTTGTTTAAAATAGCAAAAGCAACTAACCTCAGTCACAAATGCTGTTTTTACATGTGTTTTTTGTATATTTGTTCTGTCTGATGAAAATATACAAATACTTATTGAATTTTTGCGGCCTATCATGAAGAGATGTTCCTCTTTACAATCAGGCACATTGCCCATATCAATGGTTGATTTCCCTCTAACAAACTGTCAACAGCACACACAAAATCATGAAGGCTCTTCGTATTTCTTGACTTGCCATTTGGTTGTTTTTTGTTTTATGTTCTAGTAGTTTTCTTGAATTTTGTTATGTGGAAAATTATTTATTTTTGTTTATGAAAAAAGGAGGAAAAAATAATTTTACTGAACATGCAGTGCATCGCCAGTTTTCATAAATATTTAGCAAAAATTGAACTTTTCTCCCTTTTCCCCGTCAGAAGAAATAAACTTTGACTGTATCTTTAAAGTGCAACCGTGTAATAAAGAGTGAATTTCATCAATAGTGGTGCATGTCTTATCTAATTCAATTATAATACATACTGTATGTGAATCATTAACACTAAATTCAAGATTTTTATGGTCAATATGAGTGCGTTTGTGCATGTATTTGTGGAAAACAACAAAGGTAATCATATGGTGTTTAATATTTAAAATGTATCTTCAACAATATTAAAAACATACCTTGATATTGCTCAACAAAGATGGGCCATAAATACAGTGCCTTCGGAAAGTATTCAGACCACTTTACTTTTTCCAAATTTTACGTTACAGCCTTATTCTAAAATTGATTAAATCTTCCCCCCCCCCAATACCCCATAATGACAAAGCAAAAACATACACACAAAAAAAAATGTATGCACGCATGACTGTAAGTCGCTTTGGATAAAAGCGTCTGCTAAATGGCTTATTATTATTATTAAAAATTACATAAGTATTCAGACCCTTTACTCAATACTTGGTTGAAGCAACTTTTGCAGAGATTACAGCCTCGAGTCTTCTTTGGTATGACACTACAAGCTTGGCACACCTGTATTTGGGGATTTTCTCCCATTCTTCTCTGCAGATCCTCTCAAGCTCTGTCAGGTTAGATGGGGAGCGTTGCTGCACAGCTATTTTCAGGTCTCTCCAGAGATGTTAGATCGGGTTCAAGTCCGGGTTCTGGCTTGTCCACTCAAGGACATTCAGAGACTTGTCCGAAAGCCACTCCTGCATTGTCTTGGATGTTTTCTTAGGGTCGTTGTCCTGTTGGAAGGTGAAACTTCGCCCCCAGTCTGAGGTCCTGAGCGCTCTGGAGCAGGTTTTCATCAAGGATCTCTCTCTGTACTTTGCTCCGTTCATCTTTCCCTCGATCCTGACTAGTCTCCCAGTTCCTGCTGGTGAAAAACATCCCCACAGCATTATTCTGCCACCACCATGCTTCACCGTAGGGATGGTGCCAGGTTTCCTCCAGATGTGACGCTTGGCATTCAGGCCAAAGAGTTCAATCTTGGTTTCATTAGACCAGAGAATCTTGTTTCTCATGGTCTGAGAGCCTTTAGGTGTCTTTTGGCGATCTCCAAGCAGGCTGTCGTGCCTTTTACTGAGGAGTGGCTTCCGTCTGGCCACTACCATAAAGGCCTGATTGGTGGAGTGCTGCAGAGATGGTTGTGCTTCTGAAAGGTTCTCCCATCTCCACAGAGGAACTCGAGAGCTCTATCAGAGTAACTATCGGGTTCTTGGTCACCTCCCTGACCAAGGCCCTTCACCCCGATAGCTCAGTTTGGCCGGGCGGCCAGCTCTAGGAAGAGTCTTGGTGGTTCCAAACTTCTTCCATTTAAGAATGAAGGAGGCCACTGTGTTCTTGGGGACCTTCAATGCTGCAGAAATGTTTTGGTACCCTTCCCCAGATCTGTGGCTCGACACAATCCTGTCTCGGAGCTCTATGGACAATTCCTTCGACATCATGGCTTGGTTTTTGCTCTGACATGCACTGTCAACTGTGGGACCTTATATAGACAAGTGTGTGCCTTTCCAAATCATGTCCAATCAATTGAATTGACCACAGGTGGACTACAATCAAGTTGTAGAAACATCTCAAGGATGATCAATGGAAACAGGATGAACCTGAGCTCAATTTCGAGTCTCATAGCAAAGGGTCTGAATACCTATTTATTGCCTTACCTCCATAACTTACTACATTTGCACACACTGTATATATTTTCTATTGTGTTATTGACTGTATGTTTTTGTTTATCCCATGTGTAACTCTGTGTTGTTGTTGTTTTTATCGCACTGCTTTGCCTTATCTTGGCCAGGTTGCAGATGTAAATGAGAACTTGTTCTCAAATGGCCTACCTGGTTAAATAAAGGTGAAATAAAAAATAAGTAAAAGATCAGTCAGTCTGTCTACATAAACTGATGGTTATTCCCCTGCTCTGCCTTGCCCCAGGTCTCTGTCCAGCTCTATTGACCCTGGTATCACCCTCAGCCCTTACATAGCATTGAACACAGAGGAAAGGAGCAAGAGGTTCAGATGGATGTATAAGGCATTTGCTGTAAATCAGCCAAAGGTACAGTGACATACAGGGACAGTTGCACACTGCCCATACAATGCCAATCAAACACCAACAAAAAACAGAGTTGGATAGGTGTACCCAGTGCTTAATTTGAGCCGGCACCTCTCCGTTTTGGACTGTTTTGTTCCAGGATCTGTTTGACTGGATCCGGTACCTCTCATGGTATGAAAAATAATGGTCACTTTTTGCAATGTAAAAATGCAAATGAGAGAGATCAAAGTTAATTTGAGTTGCCTCTTCGGTTTTCAGCCTGGGACTGATATTCTAAGAGTTGATTTGGGTTGGGCCGGCCCGGGCTTATGGTTTTTGTAACATTGTAAGCTATGTTTGAGACCAATGCGTGGCCATAGCTGTGTGAGTAGCGCGCCTGTATCTCACAGAACTAAAATGTTCCACATGTGTAAGTGCCTCTACTCTATTGCTCTATGCCACTACGCAAATGCGATGAAATGCATGAAATGCTTTATTATTAATGTTGTTGTTTTTTCTTATGTGTTCCGGTACCTCAGAGCTCCCCAGGGTACCCCCTCTCCAACTCACATTTTGTTCCAGCACCTCCCAATTGACAAATTAAGCACTGGGTGTGCCCCTATGCGTTTGTTGGAGTTTATTAGGCATTGTAATGGGCAGTGTGCAAGGGGCTTTACAGTGTATTCCAATCTGTCTGGAATAGGTTTGTGATCAATTGGGGTTTGTTGGCTTGGTTTGTTAACAATGGATTATTTTGGGGGCTCTTTTTCAGAAGACCAAGATTGAGAAACCTGTGAAGAGAAAGCTCCAATTTCTACCTCTATCCAGGTACATTTTGTCAGTCAAACCTTGTCATATTTAACCTACTTGATAACACAATACATAGATAACACATAGATAAATAGAGTAGGCACTGCCATGATTCAATTAGAAGACAAGGAGGGTTCATTGAGTGTAATGAATTATTTTGCTTTACAGGATAAATAAATCAACTGGGAAGTAAAGTGCAGAAACACAGATGTTTTTTTTTACAAGAATATCTTTCAAGATTTCTTATCAGACATTTAAATGAGTATATGCATTTTTACATTTACATTTTACTCATTTAGCAGATGCTTTTATCCAAAGCGACTTACAGTCATGTGGATGAAAACTGGTCAAGAGGGTTTGTCTGTTGTATGTGAATTGTTTGATTCTGAATTATGTTGGTTATGTTGAAATTGCATTTTGTTGTTATTGTTCAACAATGTTAGAATTTTTTATATTTGTTTAATATTTGGATAAACTTATTTTTTTATTAGGCTATGGGTTCTCAATAGTCAAATTGAGAGTTGTTGAAGAATATTTTCAATTTCAATACATTTTATAGATTGACTTCTACATCACATTCATATTAATGTTAAAATATAAGTTATTGATACTTTTGAAAAAACACAGTTATGAAATCAACATATCCAAAAAATCCAGATGTTACAGTATTTGGCTGGAATTTGACAATAAATAATGTAGGCTACCAGAGAGTACAGTATGGTTTGTAACTGTGGTATTACAATTCAATAAAGTTTTTGAATAAGCTTTCAACTACATGAGTCTCATGGGAGTTGTAGTTCAATTGAAATTATTGACATGTGATCTAGTGCGTAAGACACATCCAATGGACTTCAACTACCATTCGCATATATCTTTGACCTTCAGTGGGAGGGGACGAGCAAGCATGGCAGCTGGAGTGCTTACGAAAGGTAAATTTTATTTACATTATACAATCAATTAATATATTTTCGTTATGATTATGACAGGAAATAGATTTTGCATCTCTTTTGCTACCTTGCCAGACTGTACAACCTATGCTCGTTTTTAATTGGCCGACAATTCAATTACACAACCAATGCTAAACACAACCAACGCTAACTGGCTAACGTTGGCTAGCAGTAGCATCACACATCCAAATGAAGTTGGATGGTCAACGTTACAATGTAATGTTTTGAATGTTGTAGCTTGCTACTGTCTTTATCGTTCGACTGCTAGCTAACTGACTATGCTGGTGGGTTTCTTGTAGGTTTGTGTGGGTTCCGCCAGCCCCGGATTGTTGCAGCCGGATCCTCCTGTAGTAGACTGCTCTATGCGACTGCTGCAGCAGTCAAAACACTCCCTTTGCAAACTGACAGCACAGGTAGGTAGAGTTGTCAGTGACACGTACTGTTTGCTATCTTACAGTTGTTATAGCTATGGATATTTAGTTTAACACGCATTCACAACGCTTCTCTACAATCACAAAGAACTAACTTCTCCATTTTTTTTTATAGCTGTCACTGGAAAGATCCAGAACCTGCCTCTTGAAACGCCAGATTTCTTCCGCTTGTCAGAACTCTTCTCCTTGAAAGATCTATTTGATGCCAGAGTGCACCTTGGACACAAGAAAGGTTGCAGACACAGGTTGGATGGCTTTGATTTTCATAGTTCATCTGACAGTTATTTGTTGCACATTGGGTTACGTTCTCATTGTGGTTCGTATTGTCCTTATCTAACCTCTTGCATCAGAGTAAAGTAGAATAAAGTAAAACCAGCTGGATTATCTTCATAGGGCAACATGCCTTGCAGGTTTCATATACAGAGACAGACAACATACTGTAGGTATGAACAGGAGCACATTGTCACACAAACATTGATCTTGATTCTCTCTCTCATTCCCTCCCTCTCTACTAGGCTGATGGAGCCCTACCTGTTCGGCAGTCGTCTGGACCAGGACATCATCGACCTGGACCAGACAGTGGAGCACCTCAAGAGCGCCCTGAACTTCACCGCCCACATCGCCTACCGCGGCGGCGTCATCCTCTTCGTCTCCCGCCGCCGCCAGTTCGGCCACCTGGTGGAGAGCACGGCAGGGGACTGCGGAGAATATGCCCACACACGCTACTGGCAAGGTGGTCTGCTCACCAACGCCCCCATCCAGTACGGTTCGGGGGTCCGGCTGCCTGACCTCATCGTCTTCCTCTCAACGCTCAACAACGTCTTCCAGCAGCATGTGGGGGTCCGCGATGCGGCCAAGATGAATATACCCACAGTGGGGGTGGTGGACTCTAACTGCAACCCCAGCCTGGTGACATACCCGGTGCCTGGGAATGATGACACACCGGCCGCCATGGAGCTGTACTGCCGCCTCTTCAAGATGACCATCAACAGGGCCAAGGACAAGAGAAGGCAGATGGCGCTGCTGCAGGGTCTATCGCCAGCAGGCCTCACACCGGGCTCCTCGTGAGAGGCCTGGTGGAATTAATGAAGGGCCCCTGTTTGAGTTCTTTGAAAATGCATTCTTCCATTTTTACTCTCTTCCTTGAAGTAAACCCTGATCTTAAATGATGGGATAGGGGAAATCTCTGCCTTTTGGCTAAGATCAAGTGTAGTATTTGAAAGCAAGTGTTCCACTTCATAGTTTGCCCCAACATATGTTATTGGTCAGGTGTAGCGAAGTGCTTGTGTTCCTAGCTTCAACAGTGCAGTAGTGTCTAACAGTTCACAACAATACACACATCTCAAAGTAAAAGAATGGAATTAAGAAATATACTATCTTTCAAAAGTTTGTTTTCGAAAGAAAAGCAATTTTTTTGTCCATTAAAATAACATCAAATTGATCAAAAATACAGTGTAGACATTGTTAATTTAGTAAATTGCTATTGTTGCTGGAAATGGCTGATTGTTAATGGAATATCTACATAGGCGTACAGAGGCCCATTATCAGCAACCATCAGTCCTGTGTTCCAATGGCACGTTGTGTTTGCTAATCCAAGTTTATCATTTTAAAAGGCTAATTGATCATTAGAAAACCCTTTTGCAATGATGTTAGCACAGCTGAAAACTATATTGTGCTGATTAAAGAAGCAATAAATCTGGCCTTTTTTTGTTGTTGTCATTTAGCAGACGCTCTTATCCAGAGCGACTTACAGGAGCAATTAGGGTTAAGTGCCTTGCTCAAGGGCACATCGACAGATTTTTCACCTAGTCGGCTCGGGGATTAGAACCAGCGACCTTCCGGTTACTGGCACAACGCTCTTAACCACTAAGCTACCTGCCGTATCTGGAGCATCGGCAATTGTGTATATTCATCCGGGATGCTGACTTTCTAGGCAGAGTTGCAAAGAAAAAGCCATATCGTAGACTGGCCAATAAAAATAAAAAATTAAGATTGGCAGTCTGAGATATGGCTTTTTCTTTGCAACTCTGCCTAGAAGGTCAGCATCCCGGAGTCTCCTCTTCACTGTTGACATTGAGACTGGTGTTTTGCGGGTACTATTTAATGAAGCTGCCAGTTGAGGACCTGTGAGGCGCCTGTTTCTCAAACTAGACACTCTTAATGTATTTGTCCTCTTGCTCAGTTGTGCACCGGGGCCTCCCACTCCTCTTTCTATTCTGATTAGAGCCAGTTTGCACTGTTCTGTGAAGGGAGTAGTACACAGCGTTGTACGAGATCTTCAGTTTCTTGGCAATTTCTCGCATAGAATAGCCTTCATTTCTCAGAACAAGAATAGACTGACGAGTTTCTGAAGAAAGTTATTTGTTTCTGGCCATTTTGAGCCTGTAAATGAACCCACAATTGCTGATGCTCCAGATACTCAACTAGTCTCAAGAAGGCCAGTTGTATTGCTTCTTTAATCAGCACAACAGTTTTCAGCTGTGCTAACATAATAGCAAAAGGGTTTTCTAATGATCAATTAGCCTTTTCAAATGATCAACTTGGATTAGCAAACACAACGTGCCATTGGAACACAGGACTGATGGTTGCTGATAATGGGCCTCTGTATGCCTATGTAGATATTCCATTAAAAATCATCAGTTTCCAGCTACAATAGTCATTTACAACATTAACAATGTCTACACTGTATTTCCGATCAATTTGATGTTATTTTAATGGATAAAAAAATTGCTTTTCTTTCAAAAACAAGGAAATATCTAAGTGACCCCAAACTTTTGAAAGGTAGTGTATATAAATATTATATTCATGTCAGATTAGGGATTTATGCCAAGGAAGGGAGGGTAAAGGATGCATTATCAAAGTATTCAAACACTGCCAAGGACTGTACTGCTAAAATACTATAGATACTTTATGAAGCACCTTTTTTTCAGCAACAGATTTGGTGCATTTGTACAGAGTTGTTGCTATTTGTCTATATTTATCTATGGAGAAACATAGGTTTACAAAGGATGTGTAATTCCAATGTTTGTTCCATCATCAAACTGATCCAAATTTGATCAACATGTTTCCAGATTATTGCTAACTCTCAACTTGACATTGCCTGGTAAAATAAAAAATAAGCTGTTTCTGTATCTAATGACATGAATGCACTCATACTATTTACCAAGTAAACTTTCTTTTCACTAAATATGTGTGGTCTCCTCGTGTGCATTTTTCTACATTCCAACTCTTTCCTTGAATTGTAATACTCGGCTAAAATCTTAGTGTATCCAGTCATATAAAAGGAATGACTGAATTAATCTAACATCATTGTACCAATAAAATACAATATGGCGCTGGCATATATAGTGGCTGTTTTACGGGCTCCTGATCAATTATACTGTTTTGTGTTGGGGTTCTTTGCGCTGATCTTTTTGGTACATAATGTTTCCGCCATCGTTTCATGTGACCGAAAATAGCTTCTGGACATCAAAACAGCGATCACTAACCTCGATTTGGATTAAGAATTATACTTCAATGACTCAGCCGCGCAGGACATACTGCTCACCCGGGACCAGGCCCTAATCTCCGACACTCGGAAGAGGTAAATACAGAGATATAGAGGCCGACATGGGGGCAGCCTGATGAAACTACAGAGATATAGAGGCCGACATGGGGGCATCCTGATGAAACTACAGAGATATAGAGGCCGACATGGGGGCATCCTGATGAAACTACAGATAAATGGGGGCATCCTGATGAAACTTCAGAGATATAGAGGCCGACATGGGGAAAGCCTGATGAAACTACAGAGATATAGAGGCCGACATGGGGGCATCCTGATGAAACTACAGAGATATAGAGGCCGACATGGGGAAAGCCTGATGAAACTACAGAGATATAGAGGCCGACATGGGGGCAGCCTGATGAAACTACAGAGATATGGGGGCATCCTGATGAAACTTCAGAGGTGAGTAAATAAACCATGTCTACCCTCTGTTCTATTGGCGAATGTACAATCACTGGAGAACAAACTAGACAAGCTACTTTTCAGAGTCGTGGCTGATCGAGGACATGGTTCATATGAATCTAGCTGATTTTTCTATGCATCAGCAGGACAGAACGGCAGCTTCTCGTAAACTCAAGGGCGGGGGTGTGTGTCTGTTGACAACAGCTGGTGCACAATCTTGAGCTTGTGCACAAACCAGCTTTTTCGTAGCTTTCTACTTACCACCACAAACCGATGCTGACACTAAGACCGCACTCAACGAGCTATATAGGGCCATAAGTCAACAAGAAAATAAATCAATTTTACCTCATTTCTACCAGCATTTCACCTGTGAAACTAGCGGGAAAAAACTCTAGATCATCTTTACTCCACATACAGAGACACATACAAAGCTCTCCCTCGCCGCCCATTTGGCAAATCTGACCATAACTCTATACTCCTGATTCCTGCTTACAAGAAGACTCAAACAGGAAGTACCAGTGACACACTCAATTCGGATGTGGTCTGATGAAGTGGATGCTAAACTACAGGACTGTTTTGCTAGCACAGACTGGAATATGCTCTGGGATTCATCCGATGGCATTGAGGCGTTTACCACATCAGTCACCTGCTTCATTAATAAGTACATCAACGAAGTCGTCCCCACAGTGACCATACGTATATATTCCAACCAGAAGCCATGGAATACAGGCAACATCTGCACTGAGCTAAAGGCTAGAGTTGCCACTTTCAAGGAGCGGGACACGAATCTGGACTCTTATAAGAAATCCCGCTATGCCCTCCGACTAACCATCAAACAGGCAAAGCGTCAATACAGGACTAAGATCAAATCCTACTACACCGGCTCTGATGCTCGTTGGCTGTGGCAGGGCTTGCAAACTATCACGGATTACAAAGGGAAACCCAGCCACGAGCTGCCCAATGACACAAACCTACCAAACGACTGTGTGATCACACTCTCCGTAGCCGATGTAAGACCTTTAAACAGGTTAACATTCACAAGGCCCCAGGGCCAGACGTACAGTGAGGGAAAAAAGTATTTGATCCCCTGCTTTCAAGGAGCGGGACACGAATCTGGACTCTTATAAGAAATCCCGCTATGCCCTCCGACTAACCATCAAACAGGCAAAGCGTCAATACAGGACTAAGATCAAATCCTACTACACCGGCTCTGATGCTCGTTGGATGTGGCAGGGCTTGCAAACTATCACGGATTACAAAGAGAAACCCAGCCACGAGCTGCCCAATGACACAAACCTACCAAACGACTGTGTGATCACACTCTCCGTAGCCGATGTAAGACCTTTAAACAGGTTAACATTCACAAGGCCCCAGGGCCAGACGTACAGTGAGGGAAAAAAGTATTTGATCCCCTGCTGATTTTGTACATTTGCCCACTGACAAAGACATGATCAGTCTATAATTTTAATGGTATTTTAACAGTGAGAGACAGAATAGCAACAAAAAAATCCAGAAAGACGCATGTCAACATTTTTATAAATTGATTAGCATTTTAATGAGGGAAATAAGTATTTGACCCCTCTGCAAAACATGACTTAGTACTTGGTGGCAAAACCCTTGTTGGCAATCACAGAGGTCAGACGTTTCTTGTAGTTGGCCACCAGGTTTGCACACATCTCAGGAGGGATTTTGTTCCACTCCTCTTTGCAGATCTTCTCCAAGTCATTAAAGTTTCGAAGCTGACGTTTGGCAACTTGAACCTACAGCTCCCTCCACAGATTTTCTATGGGATTAAGGTCTGGAGACTGGCTAGGCCACTCCAGGACCTTAATGTGCCTCTTCTTGAGCCACTCCTTTGTTGCCTTGGCCGTGTGTTTTGGGTCATTGTCATGCTGGAATACCCATCCATGACCCATTTTCAATGCCCTGGCTGAGGGAAGGAGGTTCTCACCCAATATTTGATGGTACATTGCCCTGTCCATCGTCCCTTTGATGCGGTGAAGTTGTCCTGTCCCCTTAGCAGAAAAACACCCCCAAAGTATAATGTTTCCACCTCCATGTTTGACGGTGGGGATGGTGTTCTTGGGGTCATAGGCAGCATTCCTCCTCCTCGAAACACGGCGAGTTGAGTTGATGCCAAAGAGCTTGATTTTGGTCTCATCTGACCACAACACTTTCACCCAGTTCTCCTCTGAATCATTCAGATGTTCATTGGCAAACTTCAGACGGCCCTGTATATGTGCTTTCTTGAGCAGGGGGACCTTGCGGGTGCTGCAGGATTTCAGTCCTTAACGGCGTAGTGTGTTACCAATTGTTTTCTTGGTGACTATGGTCCCAGCTGCCTTGAGATCATTGACAAGATCCTCCCGTGTAGTTCTGGGCTGATTCCTCACCGTTCTCATGATCATTGCAACTCCACGAGGTGAGATCTTGCATGGAGCCCCGGGCAGAGGGAGATTGACAGTTCTTTTGTGTTTCTTCCATTTGCGAATAATCACACCAACTGTTGTCACCTTCTCACCAAGCTGCTTGGCGATGGTCTTGTAGCCCATTCCAGCCTTGTGTAGGTCTACAATCTTGTCCCTGACATCCTTGGAGAGCTCTTTGGTCTTGGCCATGGTGGAGAGTTTGGAATCTGATTGATTGATTGCTTCTGTGGACAGGTGTCTTTTATACAGGTAACAAACTGAGATTAGGAGCACTCCCTTTAAGAGTGTTCTCCTAATCTCAGCTCGTTATCTGTATAAAAGACACCTGGGAGCCAGAAATCTTTCTGATTGAGAGGGGGTCAAATACTTATTTCCCTCATTAAAATGCAAATCAATTTATAACATTTTTGACATGCGTTTTTCTGGATTTGTTATTCTGTCTCTCACTGTTCAAATAAACCTACCATTAAAATTATAGACTGATCATTTCTTTGTCAGTGGGCAAACGTACAAAATCAGCAGGGGATCAAATACTTGTTTCCCTCACTGTATTACCAGGACGCGTAATCAGAGCATGCGCTGACCAGCTGGCAAGTGTCTTCAACCTCTCCCTGGCCCAGTCTGTAATACCTACATATTTCAAGCAGACCACCATAGTCCCTGTGCCCAAGAAGGTAACCTGTCTAAATGACTATTGCCCCGTATCCATGGCTCGCATCAACACCATCATCCCAGAGACCCTGGACCCACTCCAATTCGCATACCGCCCCAACAGATCCACAGATGACACAATCTCTATTGCACTCACTGCCCCTTCTCACTTGGACAAAAGGAACACCTATGTGAGAATGCTGTTCATTGACTATAGCTCAGTGTTCAACACCATAGTGCCTTCGAAGATCATCACTAAGCTAAGCTCCCTGGGACTGAACACCTCCCCCTGCAACTGGATCCTGGACTTCCAAACGGGCCGCCCCCCAGGTGGTGAGGGTAGGCATAAAAAATATCTGCCATGCTGACCCTCAGCAAGGGGGCCCCTCAGGGGTGCGTGCTTAGTGCCCTCCTGTACTCCCTCTTCACCCACGATAGCGTGGCCACGCATGACTCCAACACCATCATTAAGTTCGGTGGAAGGTCTGATCACCGACGACGATGAGACAGCCTATAGGGAGGAGGTCAGAGACCTGGCAGTGTGGGCCCTCAGATCCTCAAAATGTTCTACAGCTGCACCATGGAGAGCATCTTGATTGGCTGCATCACCGCTTGGTATGGCAACTACTTGGGATCCGACCGCAAGGCGCTGCAGAGGGTAGTGCACATTGCCTAGTACATCACTGGGGCCGAACTCCCTGCCATCCAGGACCTCTATACCAGGCGGTGTCAGAGGAAGGCCCAACATTTTTTAAAAGACTCCAGCCACCCAAGCCACAGACTGTTCTCTCTGCTACCGTATGGCAAGCGGTACCAATGCACCAAGTCTGGAACCAACAGGACCCTGAACAGCTTCTACCCCCATGCCATAAGACTTCTAAACAAGACTGCTAAATAGCTAATCAAATGGCTACCCGGACTACCTGCATTGACCCATTTTTGCACTAACTCTCTTGCACTGACTCTATGCACACACACTGGACTCTACCCACACACTCACAAATACTTACACAGACACCCCAACACACACACACACACACACACTACATACGACCACATTTACATTTACATAATTTAGCAGACGCTCTTATCCAGAGCGACTTACAAATTGGTGCATTCAACTTATGATAGCCAGTGGGACAACAACTTTTATTTTTTGTTTTTTTTTAATGGTGGGGAGGGGGGGTAGAAGGACTACTTTATACTATTCCAGGTATTCCTTAAAGAGGTAGGGTTTCAAGTGTCTCCGGAAGGTGGTCAGTGACTCCGCTGTCCTGGCATCGTGGGGGAGCTTGTTCCACCATTGGGGTGCCAGAGCAGCAAATAGCTTTGACTGGGCTGAGCGGGAACTGTGCTTCCGTAGAGGTAGGGGAGCTAGCAGGCCAGAGGTGGATGAACGTAGTGCCCTCGTTTGGGTGTAGGGTCTGATCAGAGCCTGAAGGTAAGGAGGTGCCGTTCCCCTCACAGCTCCGTAGGCAAGCACCATGGTCTTGTAGTAGATGCGAGCCTCAACTGGAAGCCAGTGGAGTGTGCGGAGGAGCGGGGTGACATGAGAGAACTTGGGAAGGTCGAACACCAGACAGCTGCAGCGTTCTGGATTGCATTGCAGAGGCAGTTGCAGTGCGTTCTGTGTGTTGCATAGGTTGGATTTATCAAACGTATGCTAAACGGGTTGACAGAATGGTAGCAGAAGGTGAATGTTGAACTTTTGTTGCACACATATGTAGATGATCCTGCATACTATTTTGCGCAATGCAGTCGGAGTTTGAACACACCGACTGGGTCATTGCGCAAAATAGTATGCAGCATCATCTAGATATGTGTGCAACAAAAGGTCAACATTCACTTTCTGCTACCATTTCTGTCAACCCGTTTAAGCATACAGTTTGAAGCATACGTTCGATAAATCCAACGTATGCACCACACAGAACGCACTGCAACTGCCTCTGCAACTCAATGCTGCAAGGCAAACGCAGCGTTCCATTGGAAATGAATGTACTTCTGGTGTACCAAAACTGTTGTCTATGAAGCACATGACAAATAAAATTTGATTTGGTATAGCTATTGCACAGCAAAGAGCGTAATCATGGCTACACCAGTGGAAGGGATATTTCACCCACTGTATAACAATCAACATATCAATGTATTCATCGTAGCTGCTCATTTTGATCAATAGTGGACCTGTATCATACTATCCAGGTCTGTGCCCAAACAGTTTGAGCTTCTACTTCTAAAAATCCACCTTTCCAGAAATAAGTCTCTCACTGTTGCCGCTTGCTACAGACCCCCCTCAGCCCCCAGCTGTGCCCTGAACACCATATGTGAATTGATTGCCCCCCATCTATCCTCAGAGTTCGTATTGCTTGGTGACCTAAACTGGGATATGCTTAACACCCCGGTGTAATGAATACTCGGACAGAGTGGTAAGATCCAATCGCAGAATAGCGATGCTTTATTAGAGTACAGACAAGGGAATAGCTTAATCGTGGTCGGGCGGGCTGTGGTCAAAACCGGGCCAGGCATAGACAGGCAGAGGTACCAAGGGAGCGGGCGTGGTCGTAGTCGAAGGCACAGGCACAGGGTCAGAGTACGGTAATCACTGGGATAGACAAGCAGAGGGTTAAGCAATACGGGGAGTCAATCAACAAGGCACAGGTCGGATACACGGGTAATCAAAAACAACAAACTCTCTCTCTCTCTCTCTCTCGGAACAAAACGCTTAGCAAGTCACAAAGGAACAATACCTCGCACCGACTGAACTTCTGAGCACACCTTATATCCTGCCCTAATTACGGACAGGTGTGCTCAGAACTCAGGTGAACCAGATCGAGTCTGATGACTCCCCCTCTCTGTAGATCGGGGAAGTGTCAGACTCTGTCTGGACCCAGCCAACCCCCGATCCCTTACAGTATCCCCCTCCCCAGGGCCGGCTCCTGACGGCCTTCTACCTCTACCGGGTGGTCTTCCTCTGGGTCGGGGTCCGGGATGATCTGGGTGTTCAGCGTGGAAAGTGGCCTTGAGAGCGGGGTCTAGTATGTCCTTAGCAGGGACCCAGGACCGTTCCTCAGGTCCATATCCCTCCCAGTCCACGAGATATTCGATGCCCCCCTCGTCTCCGTCTTGACTCCAGTATCTCGTGGACTGTATAGGTGGTGTCCTGTTCATCTTCCAAAGGTGGTGTAGTAGGTTGTTGAGCGATTGGTGGGTACATCGGGCTATAATGGACAGGTTTCAACAGGAGACGTGGAACGTAGGGATTTATCCTGTAGTGTCGAGGGAGTAACAGACGGTAGGTGACAGGGTTAATACGTCTCTGTACCTTGAAAGGACCAATGTACCTGGGTTGGAGCTTCTTGCAGCTCCGTCCGGAACCGCAGGTCTCGGGTAGACAGCCACACTCGTTGCCCGGGTTGATAAGTCGGAGTAGGTCTCCGGCGTCGGTCGGCGTAGGTCTTTTGCTGTTGTGAGGCTTGACTGAGATGTTGATGGGCCGTCTCCCAGACCTGCGCACTCCGACGGAACCACTGCGTCCACCGCCGGTACCATCCCTGATGCGGTATCCCACGGGAACAGGGGTGGTTGATACCCTAGAACACACTGGAAGGGCGTTAGGCGTAGGGAGGTGTGAATGAGTGAGTTCTGAGCATACTCTACCCAAGGAAGGAATCGGCTCAACTCTTGCGGCTGCCGCGAACATTGTTGCCGTAGATATTTCCCAATTTCCTGGTTCAGCCGTTCTGTCTGCCCATTGGCCTGGGGATGATATCCGGAGGTTAGGCTAACCGAGATGCCCAAGCGTTCGCAGAAGGCCTTCCATACCCGGGATACAAACTGGGGTCCCCGGTCGGAAACAATATCCTCCGGGACACCAAACTGCCGGAACACCTGGGTAAACATAGTCTCAGCCATCTGAGTGGCGTTAGGCAAACGGGTCATGGGTACCAACCGGCACATCTTGGAGAAACGATCGATGACCACGAGAATTACAGTATGGCCCTCTGATTCTGGTAGGTCGGTAACAAAGTCCATAGCAATGTGCGACCAGGGTCGTTGAGGAGTTGGCAATGGCATCAGCTTACCCTCCGGTAGTGCACGAGGTACCTTGGACTGAGCACATACTGGACAGGATAAGACATAGTCTCTGACGTCATCTGTGAGGGAATCCCACCAGTATTTTTCGGCTGATGAGTCGTGCAGTTCGAGTGATTCCGGGATGACCAGATCCCAGCGACGTGTGGCACCATTCCATCAGTTGAGGTCGAAGCGGAGCTGGTACAAACACCTTTGACTCCGGGGGTTTCTGGAGGGGGCTGGTTCCGATTGTAGGCTCTCCTGAATAGTGTCATCGATAGCCCACCTCACAGGACCAGCACGGCAACTCCTGGGGAGGATAGGTTCTGGTTCCACGGGTCTTTCCGCGCTCCGAACCGTCGGGAAAGCGCGTCCGCCTTACCATTCTTGGACCCGGGGATATAAGAGACAGTGAATCGGAAACGGTTGAAGAATAAAGACCACCTTGCCTGTCGGGAGTTCAGTCGTTTAGCACTGTGAAGATACTCCAGGTTGCGGTGGTCAGTGAGCACTTGGAACGGATGCTCTGCTCCCTCCAACCAATGTCTCCACTCCTCCAGTGCTAACTTCACCGCCAGTAGTTCACGATTACCCACGTCGTAGTTCTGCTCGGCCGAATTCAGTTTCTTTGAAAAGAAAGCACAGGGTCGTGATTTAGGCGGCTAACCTTGGCGTTGGGATAACACGGCTCCCACTCCAACCTCCGAGGCGTCCACTTCCACGATAAACGGCAAGGTAGGGGTCCAGCTGACATAAAATAGGAGCGGTGGTAAAGCGTTGCTTCAACGTTTCAAACGCACGCACTGCCCCCTCCGTCCAGTTCAGACCGCGACCCTTGTAGCTGGTCATCGCCGACAGGGGAGCTGCGGTGGTGCTGAAATTACGCACGAACCGTCTATAGTAATTGGCAAACCCCAAGAATCTCTGGAGCTCTTTCACCGTCTGGGGTTGAGGCCAATCTTGTACCGCTTGTACCTTGGATGCATCCAGTTTAACCCCGTCGGGAGTGAGTATGGCCCCAAGGAAGGAAATCGTGGTGACATGGAACTCACTCTTCTCTGCCTTCACGAACAGAGAGTGGTGTAGGAGCCGATCCAGAACCTGTCGTACATGGGACACATGTTCACTCAGAGAGTTAGAATAGATTAGGATGTCATCAATGTACACTATCACAAAGCGATCAATCATGTCCCTGAAAATGTCATTCATGAACGCCTGGAATACTGAGGCGCGTTGGTAAGTCCATAGGGCATGACACAATATTCATAGTGTCCTCGATGTGTGATGAAGGCGGTCTTCCATTCATCCCCTTCTCTAATGCGCACCAGATTGTACGCACTCCTGAGGTCCAGTTTACTGTAGATAGAGGCCTGCCCCACCTGCTCGAGGGCTGCTGGGATCAAAGGAAGAGGGTAACGATTTTTTATGGTAATATCGTTCAAACCTCGATAGTCTATACAAGGACGCAGTCCGCCATCCTTTTTCTTCACGAAGAAAAAACTGGATGCGGCGGGAGACGTAGATGGGCGAATGGCCCCTTGCTGTAGCGCCTCATCAACATACTTGCTCATCGATTCTCGTTCCGGCTGTGACAACGGGTAGATTCTTCCACGAGGAGGTGTAGCCCCGGATAGCAGCTCAATCGCACAGTCCCAGGCCCGATGAGGTGGTAATACGGTAGCCCTCTCCTTGGAGAACACCTGCGCGTAATCCTGGTTTTCTGTTGGCACAACAGTAGACACCGCACCCTGCGCATCCTCCACAGTAGACGTTTTGCAAGGTAACTTGAGGCACTCTGCCCTACATACCTCACTCCAAGCTGTGATATCGCCAGATTTCCAGGAGATGACCGGATCATGGGTGACGAGCCAGGGGTGGCCGAGAACTAGCGGCTCCCGTGGAGCGGAGATGACGAACAAAATGATGTCCTCATGGTGTATGGAGCCCACTTGTAACTTGATTACCTCAGTACGGTGCGTAATGAACCCCGTGCCCATGGGCTCACCGTCTAGCGCGTTGACTCGCAGGGGAGGTTGAATTGGGATAAGTTGAACTCCCAATTCCTCAGCGAGACCCATATCCAGAAAGCTGGCAGCCGCTCCGGAATCAATAAGTCCTTCCAACCTGCGCACTTTCTCTCCGACAGATAAGGTAACTGGCACATACATTTGTTTCTATGTAATGTTCAAAACTTGAGTCTCACTCACCGGTTTGGCAGTTCCGAGGCGATATCCTGGGGTACGGTTTGGTCGTACCGGACATAGACGAACGAAATGACCCGACTGACCACAATACAGGCATAGTCCGTCTTGCCGACGTTGTTGTCTCACCGAACCTTGTAGAGGTGACCGTCCCAGTTGCATAGGTTCCTCCTCAGATTCTCTCCTCCGCTCTGTCGATTGCTTAGGACCAGTGATCGAGGGCTCCCGGACTGTGGATACCTTGTGTTGCACTATAAGATTATCAATAGAGATGGCTATTTTGATAAACTCATGTAGCGCAGTGATATCTCCTCGACAAGCCAACTCAGTCTGTACGTCCTTGCGCAGCCCTCTTCGGAAAACGGTGAGCAACGCAGTCTCGCTCCATCCGCTACCGGCTGCTATAGTACGGAACTCTAAAGCGTAGTCGGCTACTGTGCGACGGCCCTGCTGAAGTTCGCATAGTTGGTCTCCCACACTACGCCCAGATACTGGGTGGTCGAACACCTCTTGGAACAGTCTCTTGAACTGAACTTCCGCATTCAACTCGGGGACCTCAGCTGCCCAAAGCGCAGTAGCCCAATCCAGTGCTCTTCCCGTTAGCAGAGAAATCATGAAATCCACCCTGCTACGGTCATCGGGAAACATAGTACGATTATACGACATATACAGGGACGTCTGGAGTAGAAACCCCTGACATTTGCCAGGTTCCCCGTCGTACCTTGTTGGTAGAGAAATCGGAGGTGCATGACGAGGACTGACCGTGCTCGGGGTGGTGCCTTCAGCCGCACCAGCGTTGAGTAGCTGCAGGAGTTCATCCATCCGTTTCTCCTGTATCTCCCATCGCCTCTGTAATTCCGCTGGATCCATGGTAAGGGTGAGGTATTCTGTAATGAATACTCGGACAGAGTGGTAAGATCCAATCGCAGAATAGCGATGCTTTATTAGAGTACAGACAAGGGAATAGCTTAATCGTGGTCGGGCGGGCTGTGGTCAAAACCGGGCCAGGCATAGACAGGCAGAGGTACCAAGGGAGCGGGCGTGGTCGTAGTCGAGGGCACAGGCACAGGGTCAGAGTACGGTAATCACTGGGATAGACAAGCAGAGGGTTAAGCAATACGGGGAGTCAATCAACAAGGCACAGGTCGGATACACGGGTAATCAAAAACGACAAACACTCTCTCTCTCTCTCTCTCTCTCTCTCTCTCTCTCTCTCTCTCTCTCTCTCTCTCTCTCTCTCTCTCTCTCTCTCTCTCTCTCTCTCTCTCTCTCTCTCTCTCTCTCTCTCTCTCTCTCTCTCTCTCCTCTCTCTCTCTCTCTCTCTCTCTCTCTCTCTCTCTCTCTCTCTCTCTCTCTCTCTCTCTCTCGGAACAAAACGCTTAGCAAGTCACAAAGGAACAATACCTCGCACCGACTGAACTTCTGAGCACACCTTATATCCTGCCCTAATTACGGACAGGTGTGCTCAGAACTCAGGTGAACCAGATCGAGTCTGATGACTCCCCCTCTCTGTAGATCGGGGAAGTGTCAGACTCTGTCTGGACCCAGCCAACCCCCTATCCCTTACACCCGGCCGTCCTACAATCTAAACTAGATGCCCTCAATCTCACACAAATTATCAAGGAACATACCAGGTACAACCCTAAATCCGTTAACATGGTCACCCTCATAGATATTATCCTGACTAATTTACCCTATAAATACACCTCCACTGTCTTCAACCAGGATCTCAGTGATCACTGCCTCATTGCCTGCGTCCGTAATGGGTCCGCGGTCAAACGACCACCCCTCATCACTGTCAAACGCTCCCTAAAACACTTCAGCGAGCAGGCCTTTCTAATTGACCTGGCCCGGGTATCCTGGATGGATATTGACCTCATTCCGTCAGCAGAGGATGCCTGGTTGTTCTTTAAAAGTGCTTTCCTCTCCATCTTAAATAAGCATGCCCCATTCAAAAAAATCAGAACTAAGAACAGATATAGCCCCTGGTTCACCCCAGACTTGACTGCCCTTGACCAGCACAAAAACATCCTGTGGCGTACGGCATTAGCATCGAACAGCCCCCGCGATATGCAACTTTTCAGGGAAGTCAGGAACCAATATACACAATCAGTTAGGAAAGCAAAGGCTAACTTTTTCAAACAGAAATTTGCATCCTGTAGCACTAACTCCAAGATGTTTTGGGACACTGTAAAGTCCATGGAGAATAAGAGCACCTCCTCCCAGCTGCCCACTGCACTGAGGCTAGGAAACACTGTCACCACCGATAAATCTACAATAATCGAAAAATTCAACAAGCATTTTGCTACGGCTGGCCATGCTTTCCACCTGGCTACCCCTACCCCGGCCACCAGCTCTGCACCCTCCGCTGCAACTTGCCCATAATTGTAATTATTTTGCACTATGGCCTATTTATTGCCTTACCTCCATAACTTACTACATTTGCACACACTGTATATAGATTTTCTATTGTGTTATTGACTGTACGTTTTGTTTATTCCATATGTAACTCTGTGTTGTTGTTGTTTTTTCCGCAATGGTTTGCTTTATCTTGGCCAGGTCGCAGTTGTAAATGAGAACTTGTTCTCAACTGGCTTACCTGGTTAAATAAAGGTGAAATATATTTTTTTTAAAGTATGGGACAGTGAATGAAACCTCTGTGAAGATCTACTTGCTTGCCTTAAATTGTCCTTCAAAGTTTCCGTAGGTTGTCTTTATAAATAGTCACCTCCCCCTTCTTTCGTCCTCTCTTCTCACACCGATCCGATCATGGTGAGGAGTAAATGTATTTACTTGTTTTAGCTTCAGGGCTTGCAACATACTGTTGAACTGTGCAGACCCGTCAAACATTCATTTTAGAGTATTAATTGATAAAAATGTGTATGTTAAGTGTTGGGTGCATCAGTGTTGTCATTTTCACTCTACAAACACCATATATACGCGGTTTCTTTCTACTGTCACAACTTAGACTGTTTCGTATACATTTGGCAATAATGTATGAGGAGCGTTTCATAGACCTATCAGAAGTATTAATTACAACATGTTGTTGGCGCAAGCAGCATGTGGTAGTCAGCCATGGATGCTGGAAGTTGCTGCTAGCGGAAGTTAAACATGACGAGTAGCTCAGTGACTGCCACAGTGAACTCGTAGTATGTTTTTGTGCATATGGAACATTTCTGGGATTTTTATTTTTATTTCAGCTCATGAAACACGGACCAACACTTTCTACATGTTGCGTTCATATTTTTGTTCAGTGTATGTGCACTTTGACTACTAGACAGGCTGCATTTACAGACATCACAATTCTGCTCTTTTGCCCAATTATTGGCGTAAGCGCTTATCTGATTGGTCAAAATAACAATTAGTGGATCAGAAAACCAGTCAGTAGCTGGTGTGACCACAACTGGCCTCATGCAGCCCGTCACAATTCCTTTGCATAGAGTTGATCAGGCTGTTGATTGAGGCCTGTGGAATGTTGTCCCACTCCTCTTCAATGCCTGTGTGAAGTGGCTGGAATTGGAACATGCTGTCATACACGTTAATCCAGACCATCCCAAACATGCTCAATTGGTGTCATGTCTGGTGAGTATGAAGGTCATGGAAGAACTGGGAAATGTTCAGCTTCCAGGAATTGTGTACAGATCCTTGAGACAATGGGACTCAGGATCTCGTCACGGTTTCTCTGTACATTCATCAATAAAATGCAATTGTGTTCATTGGCTGTAGCATATGCCTGCCCATACCATAACCCCCACCTCCACCATGGGGCACTCTGTTCACAACATTGACATCAGCAAACCGTTCGCCCACACATCACGGTCTGCGGTTGTGAGGCCGGTTGGATGTACTGCCAAATTCTCTAAAATTAAGTTAAAGGTGATTTATGGTAGAGAAATTATCTGGGAACAGCTCTGGTGGACATTCCTGCAGTCAGCATGCCAATTGCACGCTCCCTCAACTTGAGACATCTGTGGCGTTTTCACAAAACTGCACATTTTAGTGGCCTTTTATTGACCCCAGCACAAGGTGCACCTTAATGATAATGCTGTTTAATAATCTTCTCGATATGCCACACCTGTCAGGTGGATAGATTATCTTGGCAAAGGAGAAATGCTCAAGGGATGTAAACAAATTCGTGCACAATTTGAGATAAATAATATTTTTGTGCGTCTGAAATTACAGCGCTCTTTTATTTTAGCTCATTAAACATGGGACCAACACTTTACATGTTGCGATTTTAAATTTTTGTTTTGTGTATATTGGTCTGCTACCAATCTGCCCCTCGAGGCGTTGCATTCTGACTACGTGTTGAGCCTGTGTCATGAGGGGCGCAGAGTGACAGGGTTAGGTCTATGCAGATGACCCAGAAAAGGGGCTACTTGGAGTGATCATTGCTCGGACATCAGCAAGTGTATGTGTGTATACTGAACAAAAATATAAACGCAACATGTGAAGTGTTGGTTTCATGAGCTGAAGTAAAAGATCCCAGATATGTTACATACACACAAAAAGCTTATTCCTATCATTTGCGCAAATTTGTTTACATCCCTGTTAGTGAGCATTTCTCCTTTGCCAAGATAATCCATCCACCTGACAGGTGTGGTGGCATCAATAAGATGATTAAACCGCATGATTATTACAGGTGCACCATGTGCTGGGGACAATAGGCCTCTCAAAAATGTGCAGTTTCGTCACAACACAATGCCACAGATGTCTGAAGTTGAGTGAGCGTGCAATTGGCATGCTGACTGCAGGAATGTCCACCAGAGTGATTGCCAGTGAACTGAATGTTCATTTCTCTGCCATAAGCTGCCTCCAATGTCGTTTTGCAGAATTTGGCAGTATCTCCAACCAGCCTTACAACCGTAGACCACGTGTAACCACGCCAGCTCAGGACCTCCACAGCTGGCTTCTTCACCTGCAGGATCATCTGAGACCAGCCACTCGGACAGCTGATGAAACTGGGTTTGCACAACTGAAGAATTTCTGTGCAAACTGTCAGAAACCGTCTCAGGGAAGCTCATCTGCGTGCTCGTCGATCTCACCAGGGTCTTGACCTGACTGCAGTTCTGTGCTTTAACAGACTTCGGTGGGCAAATGTTCACCTTTGATGGCCACTGGCACGCTGGAGAAGTGTGCTGTTAATGGATAAATCCTGGTTTCAACTGTACAGGGCAGATGGCAGACGGTGTATGGCATCGTGGGCGAGCATGCTGGTCACAACATTGACATCAGCAGAGTGCCCCTTGGTGGCGGTGGGGTTACGGTATGGGCAGGCATAAGCTATGGACAACATTCAAATGCATTTTATCGATGGCAATTTGAATGCACCGAGATACCTTAACGAGATCCTGAGGCCCATTGTCGTGCCATTCATCTGCCGCCATCACCTCATGTTTCAGCATGATAAGGATCTGTAAACAATTCCTGGAAGCTGAACATGTCCCAGGTCTTCCATGGCCTGCATACTCACCAGACATGTCACCCATTGAGCATGTTTGGGATGCTCTGGATCAACGTGTACGACTGTGTGTTCCAGTTCCCGCCAATACCCATCAACTTCACAAAACAATTGAAGAGTGGGAGAACATTGCACAGGCCACAATCAACAGCCTGATCAACTCCATGCGAAGGAGATGTCACGCTGCATCAGGCAAATGGTGGTCACACCAGTTACTGACTGTTTTTCTGATCCACGCCCCCTTTTTTCCTTTTTTTTTTTTTACTGTATCTGTGACCAACAGATTAATCTGTATTCCAAGTCATGTGATATCTATAGATTAGGCCCTAAATTATTTAAATTGACTGATTCTTTATAAACTAACTCAGTAAAATCTTTGAAATTGTTGCGCGTCGCGTTTTTATATTTTTGTTCAGTGTGTATGAAATGTTGAGTGTAAATAATGACTGGTATTCATGTCAGTCATATCTCAAATATGCTATTTTCTCTAGTCCCTCAGCTGGGAAGCGTCCAATGAGGAACATTGGATACCATCATGATCGATTGGTGTCCCACTGGCCAAGCTGATGAAACATGAAAATAGCAGTGAGGCCTGCCGTTCCTCCCTGAAAGAATGGCGTGCACACCTAATGGTAAGCAACGGGTGGCCTTTTTTAATTAAGTCTGCATGAAATATATAGGTCTGTGATGAGAAATCATGCACCACGCTGAACTTGTGATGGATAACATCTACCACATTATCTGAGACCTGCACAGCCACTTACAAATGCATGCTCACAAGGCTGTGTTTTGAATGCTTTGTCTGCGGCCTGTTTATTTTTATTTATTTATTTATTTTATTTCACCTTTATTTAACCAGGTAAGCCAGTTGAGAACAAGTTCTCATATACAACTGCGACCTGGCCAAGATAAAGCAAAGCAGTGCGATAAAAACAACACAGAGTTACATATGGGGTAAAAAACATAAAGTCAAAAATACAACAGAAAATATACACTGCTCAAAAAAATTAAGGGAACACTAAAATAACACATCCTAGATCTGAATGAATGAAATAATCTTATTAAATACTTTTTTCTTTACGTAGTTGAATGTGCTGACAACAAAATCACACAGAAATTATCAATGAAAATCAAATGTATCAACCCATGGAGGTCTGGATTTGGAGTCACCCTCAAAATTAAAGGGGAAAACCACACTACAGGCTGATCCAACTTTGATGTAATGTCCTTAAAACAAGTCAAAATGAGGCTCAGTAGTGTGTGTGGCCTCCACGTGCCTGTATGACCTCCCTACAACGCCTGGGCATGCTCCTGATGAGGTGGCGGATGGTCTCCTGAGGGATCTCCTCCCAGACCTGGACTAAAGCATCCGCCAACTCCTGGACAGTCTGTGGTGCAACGTGGCGTTGGTGGATGGAGCGAGACATGATGTCCCAGATGTGCTCAATTGGATTCAGGTCGGGGGAACGGGCGGGCCAGTCCATAGCATCAATGCCTTCCTCTTGCAGGAACTGCTGACACACTCCAGCCACATGAGGTCTAGCATTGTCTTGCATTAGGAGGAACCCAGGGCCAACCGCACCAGCATATGGTCTCACAAGGGGTCTGAGGATCTCATCTCGGTACCTAATGGCAGCCAGGCTACCTCTGACGAACACATGGAGGGCTGTGCGGCCCCCCAAAGAAATGCCACCCCACACCATGACTGACCCACCGCCAAACAGGTCATGCTGGAGGATGTTGCAGGCAGCAGAACGTTCTCCACGGCGTCTCCAGACTCTGTCACGTCTGTCACATGTGCTCAGTGTGAACCTGCTTTCATCTGTGAAGAGCACCGTGCGCCAATGGCGAATTTGCCAATCTTGGTGTTCTCTGGCAAATGCCAAACGTCCTGCACGGTGTTGGGCTGTAAGCACAACCCCCACCTGTGGACGTTGGGCCCTCATACCACCCTCATGGAGTCTGTTTCTGACCGTTTGAGCAGACACATGCACATTTGTGGCCTGCTAGAGGTCATTTTGCAGGGCTCTGGCAGTGCTCCTCCTGCTCCTCCTTGCACAAAGGCGGAGGTAGCAGTCCTGCTGCTG
Organism: Coregonus clupeaformis; assembly: GCF_020615455.1. Lineage (NCBI taxonomy): Eukaryota > Metazoa > Chordata > Actinopteri > Salmoniformes > Salmonidae > Coregonus > Coregonus clupeaformis. The sequence continues at coordinate 1,098,750 of NC_059206.1, forward strand.
GGTTGTTGCCCTCCTACGGCCTCCTCCACATCTCCTGATGTACTGGCCTGTCTCCTGGTAGCGCCTCCATGCTCTGGACACTACGCTGACAGACACAGCAAACCTTCTTGCCACAGCTCGCATTGATGTGCCATCCTGGATGAGCTGCACTATCTGAGCCACTTGTGTGGGTTGTAGACTCCGTCTCATGAAAGCACCGCCAGCATTCAAAAGTGACCAAAACATCAGCCAGGAAGCATAGGAACTGAGAAGTGGTCTGTGGTCACCAACTGCAAAACCAGTCCTTTATTGGGGGTGTCTTGCTAATTGCCTATAATTTCCACCTGTTGTCTATTCCATTTGCACAACAGCATGTGAAATGTATTGTCAATCAGTGTTGCTTCCTAAGTGGACAGTTTGATTTCACAGAAGTGTGATTGACTTGGAGTTACATTGTGTTGTTTAAGTGTTCCCTTTATTTTTTTGAGCAGTGTATATACAGTGTGTGCAAATGTAGCAAGTTATGGAGGTAAGGCAATAAATAGGCTATAGTGCAAAATAATTACAATAGTATTAACACTGGAATGCTAGATGTGCAAGAGATTATGTGCAAATAGAGATACTGGGGTGCAAAAGAGCAAAATAAATAACAATATAGGGATGAGGTAGTTGGGTGGGCTAATTTCAGATGGGCTGTGTACAGGTGCAGTGATCGGTAAGGTGCTCTGACAACTGATGCTTAAAGTTAGTGAGGGAGATAAGAGTCTCCAGCTTCAGAGATTTTTGCAATTCGTTCCAGTCATTGGCAGCAGAGAACTGGAAGGAATGGCGGCCAAAGGAGGTGTTGGCTTTGGGAATGACCAGTGAGATATACCTGCTGGAGCGCAGACTACGGGTGGGTGCTGCTATGGTGACCAATGAGCTAAGATAAGGCGGGGATTTGCCTAGCAGTGATTTATAGATGGCCTGGAGCCAGTGGGTTTGACGACGAACATGTAGTGAGGACCAGCCAACAAGAGCGTACAGGTCACAGTGGTGGGTAGCGTATGGGGCTTTGGAGACAAAACGGATGGCACTGTGATAGACTACATCCAATTTGCTGAGTAGAGTGTTGGAGGCTATTTTGTAAATGACATCGCCGAAGTCAAGGATCGGTAGGATAGTCAGTTTTACGAGGGCATGTTTGGCAGCATGAGTGAAGGAGGCTTTGTTGCGAAATAGGAAGCCGATTCTAGATTTAACTTGGATTGGAGATTCTTTATGTGAGTCTGGAAGGAGAGTTTACAGTCTAACCAGACACCTAGGTATTTGTAGTTGTCCACATACTCTAGGTCAGACCCGTCAAGAGTGGTGATTCTAGTCGGGTGGGCGGGTGCCAGCAGCGTTCGATTGAAAAGCATGCATTTAGTTTTACTAGTGTTTAAGAGCAGTTGGAGGCTACTGAAGGAGTGTTGTATGGCATTGAAGCTCGTTTGGAGGTTTGTTAACACAGTGTCCAATGAAGGGCCAGATGTATACAAAATGGTGTCGTCTGCGTAGAGGTGGATCTGAGAGTCACCAGCAGCAAGAGCGACATCATTGATATACACAGAGAAAAGTGTTGGCCCAAGAATTGAACCCTGTGGCACCCCCATAGAGACTGCCATAGGTCCAGACAACAGGCCCTCCGATTTGACACACTGAACTCTATCTGAGAAGTAGTTGGTGAACCAGGCGAGGCAGTCATTTGAGAAACCAAGGCTATTTAGTCTGCCAATAAGAATGCGGTGGTTGACAGAGTCGAAAGCCTTGGCCAGGTCGATGAAGACGGCTGCACAGTACTGTCTATTATCAATCGCAGTTATAATATCGTTTAGGACCTTGAGCGTGGCTGAAGTGCACCCATGACCAGCTCGGAAACCGGATTGCATAGCGGAGAAGGTACGGTGGTATTCGAAATGTTCGGTGATCTGTTTGTTAACTTGGCTTTCAAATACTTTCGAAAGGCAGGGCAGGATGGATATAGGTCTGTAGCAGTTTGGATCTAGAGTGTCACCCCCTTTGAAGAGGGGGATGACCGCGGCAGCTTTCCAATCTCTGGGGATCTCAGACGTTATGAAAGAGAGGTTGAACAGACTAGTAATAGGGGTTGCGACAATTTCGCGGCTAGTTTTAGAAAGAAAGGGTCCAGATTGTCTAGCCCAGCTGATTTGTAGGGGTCCAGATTTTGCAGCTCTTTCAAAACGTCAGCTGTCTGAATTTGTGTGAAGGAGAAGCGGGGGGGGGGGCATGGGCAAGTTTCAGCGGAGGGTGCAGAGTTGGTGGCCGGGGTAGTGGTAGCCAGATGGAAAGCATGGCCAGCTGTAGCAAAATGCTTGTTGAAATTCTCGATTATTGTAGATTTATCTGTGGTGATAGTGTTTCCTAGCCTCAGTGCAGTGGGCAACTGGGAGGAAGTGCTCTTATTCTCCATGGACTTTACAGTGTCCCAAAACTTTTTGGAGTTAGTGCTACAGGATGCAAATTTCTGTTTGAAAAAGTTTGCCTTTGCTTTCCTGACTGCTTGTGTATAATGGTTCCTAACTTCCCTGAAAAGTTGCATATCGCGGGGGCTATTTGATGCTAATGCAGTACGCCACAGGATGTTTTTGTGCTGGTCAAGGGCAGTCAAGTCTGAGGAGAACCAGGGGCTATATCGGTTCTTAGTTCTGTATTTTTGAATGGAGCATGTTTATTTAAGATTGAGAGGAAATTACTTTTAAGGAACAACCAGGTATCCTCTACTGACGGAATGAGATCTATATCCATCCAGGATACCTGGGCCAGGTCAATTAGGAAGGCCTGCTCGCTAAAGTGTTTTAGGGAGCGTTTGACAGTGATGAGGGGTGGTCGTTTGACCGCGGACCCGTTACGGACGCAGGCAATAAGGCAGTGATCGCTGAGATCCTGGTTGAAGACAGCTGAGGTGTATTTAGAGGGTATGTTAGTCATGATGATATATATGAGGGTACCCATGTTTACGGATTTAGGGTTGTACCTGGTAGGTTCGTTGATAATTTGCGTGAGGCTGAGGGCATCTAGTTTGGATTGTAGGATGGCCGGGGTATTAAGCATATCCCAATTTAGGTTACCAAGCAGTACGAACTCTGAGGATAAATGGGGGGCAATCAATTCACATATGGTGTCCAGGGCACATCTGGGGGCTGAGGGGGGTCTGTAGCAAGCGGCAACAGTGAGAGACTTATTTCTGGAAAGGTGGATTTTTAGAAGTAGAAGCTCAAACTGTTTGGGCACAGACCTGGATAGTATGATAGAGCTCTGCAGGCTATCTCTACAGTAGATTGCAACTCCACCCCCTTTGGCAGTTCTATCTAGACGGAAAATGTTATAGTTGGGGATGGAAATTTCAGAATTTTTGGTGGCCTTCCTGAGCCAGGATTCAGACACTGCTAGAACATCAGGGTTGGCGGAGTGTGCTAACGCAGTGAATAACTCAAACTTAGGAAGTAGACTTCTGATGTTTACGTGCAAGAAACCAAGACTTTTGCGATTACAGAAGTCAGCAAATGATAGCGCCTGGGGAGTAGGAGTGATACTGAGGGCTGCAGGGCCTGGGTTAGCCTCTACATCACCAGAGGAACAGAGGAGGACTAGAATAAGGATACGGCTAAAGGCTTTAAGAACTGGTCTTCTAGTGCGTTGGGTACATAGAATAAAGGGGGCAGATTTCCGGGTGTTGTAGAAAAGATTCAGGGCATTATGTACAGACAAGGATATGGAAGGATATGAGTAAAGTGGGGGTAAACCTAAGCGTTGGGTAACAATGAAAGAGATAGTATCACTAGAGGCACCAATTGAGTCGGTCTCTGCGTGTATGGGGGGTGGGACAAAGGAGCTATCTAAGGCAGGTTTAGCTGGGCTGGGGGGATCTACAGTGAAATAGTACAATTAGAAATAACCGAAACAACAATAAGCTAACCATGTTTGGGCTGAGGCTAAACATAAACAGGATGTAGTACCGTAAAAAGGAACAGTCCAGCAGACATCAGCTGTATAGCTGAGTTATCATAAGGTCCGGTGAACAGCAATAGGATAGTTCGGAGGCTGCTAAAGCACTAGCAGGTAAGAGGCCACGGCTAGCGTGTGCTAAGCGGGCCGGGGCTAGCAGATGGAATCTTCGTGGTCGACGTCGTCGTAACCACATCAGACGATTTCGTCGGCAGACCGGTCGTGTAGGATCGGCGGGGCTCCGTGTCAACACTAGGTGGTCCCGTCCGGTTGACAGAGAGGTAGATAGCCGGGAGATGGGCCTAGCTCAGGATGATTAGCCAGACCACAGCGTCCATTTAGTTGAAGCTAGCTGGTAGCGATGAATCCGGAGTTAAAGGTCCAGTGATTCAGTGATTCCGGCAGAAAAACTGATATGTTCTGGGTCGATAACGCGCTGTGCAGACTGGCCGAATATCCAGTGATTAATATCCAGTGATTAAATTAATCCCGCAGAAAAAAAATCCAATGTTCTGGGTGAAATACCGCTTACTGTGGCTAATAGCAAGTAGCTAGTTAGCTGGCTAGCTAGTTTCAACTGGAGATTCTATATAAAAGGTAAGTCAATAATAGAATCCGTTCCACATTGAGTGAGGCGGGTTGCAGGAAAGTATATTTTGTAGAAGGATGAAAAGTCTGATAGGGAAATATGTACGAAAAATACAAAAAAACAGGGTATTTACAGGCTATTTACAGATACATGACAAAAACAGTAATAACAGTTCATGGGTTCTAACTGTTTCTTCTGAAACTGGTCTAAAACTAATAGCGTCTCTGGTCCCCCCGCCCTTCAGATGTAACTGTGGTGCCAATGCCACGGTTGTGCAATGAGCGGGCAGACAAACTGACACATGATGGCTATACTGCCCTATTGAGTGGGTACGGAACCGGGCCAGATAGATTTTGAGCCATATCAGCATTGACATGAAATCTGTGAAAATGCCTCAAAACAAGACATGGTCTCAACAAGAGAACTAGCTGAAACGTGTCACCTACGATTCCACACATGGCAGCTTCTTGTCAATGTTGCTAGCTGACCTTTCAGAATCATGACAACGCAACGCTTCCGGCCACATCGATGCGTGCTTCATTTGTGACGTTGTCAGCCATCCAGTCTAATCAAGAATGGTGGATCTTGGTGTAAATTGAATGCTCTAGAACTAGAGGTACTTGACTAACTACTTTATGTACTCTGGCTACTTTTTGACTTTTACTTAATCTGTTTCCTTGTGGCTCTTCAAACCTAACCTATACAGTCTTTTGGATGTTAATATCAGATGGAGAGAAGTCTGGAGGTGCAGCAGTGCTGACTGTGGTCGTAGCGGGGGATGACAGAGCCACAAGCCATGGTAATTCCTCTCCTCACTGGGTAACGTACTGGCTAAGTGTATATTGATCTCCTACCAATCTGCCCCTCGAGGCGTTGCAGTCCGACTGTACGTGTTGAGCCTGTGTCATGAGGGGCGGAGAGTGAAAGGGTTAGGTCTATGCCGAGGACCCAGAACGGTGGGTACTTGAAATGATCATAGCTCTGACATTTGGCCACCTAGGGACACATTTAGACCCTTGGACAAATGTTATTATGGTACAGGAAGTGTTTGAACAGGAGTGAGCTATTTAAAGGAAAATGTGTCCCTAGTCCATTGTTGACACACAGTGGGGAGAACAAGTATTTGATACACTGCCGATTTTGCAGGTTTTCCTACTTACAAAGCATGTAGAGTTCTGTAATTTTTATCATAGGTACACTTCAACTGTGAGAGAAAATCCAGAAAATCACATTGTATGATTTTTAAGTAATTCATTTGTATTTTATTGCATGACATACGTATTTGATACATCAGAAAAGCAGAACTTAATATTTGGTACAGAAACCTTTGTTTGCAATTACAGAGATCATATGTTTCCTGTAGGTCTTGACCAGGTTTGCACACACTGCAGCAGGGATTTTGGCCCACTCCTCCATACAGACCTTCTCCAGATCCTTCAGGTTTCGGGGCTGTTGCTGGGCAATACGGACTTTCAGCCTCCAAAGATTTTCTATTGGGTTCAATTCTGGAGACTGGCTAGGCCACTCCAGGACCTAGAGATGCTTCTTACGGAGTCACTCCTTAGTTGCCCTGGCTATGTGTTTCGGGTCGTTGTCATGCTGGAAGACCCAGCCATGACCCATCTTCAATGCTCTTACTGAGGGAAGGAGGTTGTTGGCCAAGATCTCGCGATACATGGCCCCATCCATCCTCCCCTCAATACGGTGCAGTCGTCCTGTCCCCTTTGCAGAAAAGCATCCTCAAAGAATGATGTTTCCACCTCCATGCTTCACGGTTGGGATGGTGTTCTTGGGGTTGTACTCATCCTTCTTCTTCCTCCAAACACGGCGAGTGGAGTTTAGACCAAAAAGCTCTATTTTTGTCTCATCAGACCACGTGACCTTCTCCCATTCCTCCTCTGGATCATCCAGATGGTCATTGGCAAACTTCAGACGGGCCTGGACATGCGCTGGCTTGAGCAGGGGGACCTTGTGTGCGCAGCAGGATTTTAATCCATGACGGCGTAGTGTGTTACTAATGGTTTTCTTTGAGACTGTGGTCCCAGCTCTCTTCAGGTCATTGACCAGGTCCTGCCGTGTAGTTCTGGGCTGATCCCTCACCTTCCTCATGATCATTGATGCCCTCACGAGGTGAGATCTTGCATGGAGCCTCAGACCGAGGATGATTGACCGTCATCTTGAACTTCTTCCATTTTCTAATAATTGCGCCGACAGTTGTTGCCTTCTCACCAAGCTGCTTGCCTATTGTCCTGTAGCCCATCCCAGCCTTGTGCAGGTCTACAATTTTATCCCTGATGTCCTTACACAGCTCTCTGGTCTTGGCCATTGTGGAGAGGTTGGAGTCTGTTTGATTGAGTGTGTGGACAGGTGTCTTTTATACAGGTAACGAGTTCAAACAGGTGCAGTTAATACAGGTAATGAGTGGAGAACAGGAGGGCTTCTTAAAGAAAAACTAACAGGTCTGTGAGAGCCGGAATTCTTACTGGTTGGTAGGTGATCAAATACTTATGTCATGCAATAAAATGCAAATTAATTACTTAAAAATCATACAATGTGATTTTCTGGATTTTTGTTTTAGATTCCGTCTCTCACAGTTGAAGTGTACCTATGATAAAAATTACAGACCTCTACATGCTTTGTAAGTAGGAAAACCTGCAAAATCGGCAGTGTATCAAATACTTGTTCTCCCCACTGTAAGTAAAACATTTTGGGACTATGTCAACAATGGACTAAAGAAACAAATACCAAAAGTTTTTGGGTAGAATTTTCCTTTAAGATCCCTCACCAGTTTTGTGTCTTCTGTTGTGCCAACGCTAATTTGTTTACTGACCGGTAATTGCCATTTGTCCAAGACTTAAGAGTTTTGATTCACTTTGATCTGAGGTTTACTTTTCTTGGAAATGTTGGAGGATTGACAGGGTTCTTTTGGCAGTCATTTTCTCACACATTCCCTGATTCTTTGACAGATGACAGATGTGATGAAGAAGCCAAGATGTGTCCAGTTTCAAAGTTGAAGATTCAAGGTGATAGTAGAAAAAGGTTTGAGCAGGCCACACCCTTGCCTGTTTACGGTGGGATCTTCTATAGCATAGGGCCCTGTTTTGTTTTGCTGCCTTAAAGTTAAATATAAAGGGATTACATTTCATTTTATTCCTACAGATCTACACAACCTAATCCACATTTTCAAAGTGAAAGTTTATGGAAAATTTTACAAAAATAAAACTCTGAAATATCATAATTTGGATAAGTCTCCACCCCGAGTTAATACTTGGAAGCACCTTTGGCAGCCATTAGTTGTGAATCATTTGGAATAAGATTCTACCAACTTTGCACAACTCTTATGGCAACATGCACTGTGTACAAAACATTAAGAACATCTGCTCTTTCCATGACATGGCCTGACCAGGTGAAAGCTGAGCCCTTGATGTCTCATGTTAAATCCACTTCAATCTGTGTAAATAACGGTGAGGAGACGTGCTAAACGTGAATGTGACCAATACAATTTTATTTTGGATTGTATTTTTAGGGCTTTAGAAACATGGATTGTGTTTGTGTGCCATTCAGAGGGTGCAAGAAGACAATATTTAAGTGCCTTTGAATGGGGTATGGTAGTAGCTGCCAGGCGCATTGGTTTGTCAAGAACTGCAATGCTGCTAGGTTTTTCACGCTCAAGTTTCCCGTGTATCAAGAATGGTCCACCACCCAAAGGACATCCGGCCAGTGGCTGAAAATGGGTCATTGATGAAAGAGGGCAAAGGAGGCTGACCTGAATTGTGCAACGCAACAGACGGGCTACAGTTAGTCTACTGACAGTCCAGTACAACATTGGTGCCCAAAGACCCATAAGAATGCACGACTTGTCGTACCTTGACATGAATGCGGTATGGCAGCCGACGACCTTGGAGTTCCACTTTCAGCACAAAAAAATAAACTGGTAGCAGTGGGCTAAGGAACAAACCCTAGAGAATTGGAAAAACATTGCCTGGTCTGATGAATCCCGGTTTCTGCAGTTTCACGCTGATGGGAGGACTAGGGTATGGAGACAATCACATGAATACATGCATCCATCATGCAGCGTGTCAACATTGCAGGCTGGTGTTGTGGGCTGTTTTTATGGCACACATTGGGCCCATTGATAAGTGGCGCAATGTTTGAATGCCACAGGATATATAAACATCATTGCCAATCGGGTGCAACCCTTAAATATGCCATTTAGCAGACGCTTTTATCCAAAGCGACTTACAGTCATGTGCGCATACATATTTACGTATGGGTGGTCCCGGGGATCGAACCCACTACCCTGGCGTTACAAGCGCCATGCTCTACCAAGCTACAGAGGACCCTTCATGGCAGCAGTGTATCCATCTGTGAATTATTTTTTTCCAGCAGGATAATGCCACAAGGCTAGGATTGTCCGGATAAAGTAATCCTTCTACCCCCCCCCCCCCCTCTTAAAAAAAAAAAATATTGTAAAGTGGTTATCCCACTGGTTATAGGGTGAATGCACCAATTTGTAAGTCGCTCTGGATAAGAGCGTCTGCTAAATGACGTAAATGTAAATGTAAATGTCCGGGAATGGTTCCACAAACATGACTGCATTCAGTTTACTGCAGTGGCCTGCCCAGTCACCAGATCTCAATCCAATTGAGCATTTGTGGGATGAGATGGAATGATCTATTCGTCATAGCGATCCACTACCAGCCAATTTGACACAACTGTGGGACGTGTTGGCGTCAACATGGGCCAGCATCCCTGTGGAACGCTTTTGAGACCTTGTGGAGTCCATGCCACGACAAATTGAGGCTGTTCTGAGGGCAAAATGGTGTGCAACGCGATATTAGGAAGGTGTTCCTACTCTTTTGTACACTGAGCATGTTGCCAAAGAGTTGTGCAAAGTTGGTAGAATCTTAATGAAAATGATAGGCACTGTATCTGGGCATTTAGATAGATGGATGATGAGTTCTGTTTTACCATGGCCCACTGTGTTATATCTGATCACGTTAACCTCTGGACTCTGTACCCTTTATTTCTTTAGTCTAGTATTTGGAACCAATTTACCCTGTTGGATTTGAAGAATAAAAATGCCTAATGGTTTATGTTTTTAGTATCACTTTTATCATGATGCAACTTTCAAGCTAATGCTGATCTCACTGGTTGATTAGATTTTTTTCTTCTTATGAGCGTTTCCCTTCAGATGCCCAAACATGGGACGTCACTATTACAATGTAACTACCGACACAGTGCAACTGTAAAATGAATATATGGTGCCATGGTAAGATGGATGGAAATTGAGGTGAGAACATGGATAGTTGGAATGTGAATTGCGAAATACTGGCGGGACGGACTACATAATGGATAACGGACAGCTTTAAGGTTACCCTTAAGTGATAATGCCCGGGAACCCGGTGTTTGGAGGATATATTGGCATGGGTGTTAGGCCCGAGACTAAGTCGAGGGCCGGAAAACCGTGCCAATATATCCTCCAAACACCGGCTTTAAGTGCATTATTACTTTTATACAACGGGTTACCAACATATTCAAATAATGATTGTAATATTCAAAATATTATTTTGATGAATTTATTCATACTATTTCATCCTTCCACAAGATATAGTTCCAACACAAATCTAGGGTTGCTACCCAAGCCGGCTGGTGGTTCGGTTGCCAGAGACGCGCCCCAGTCGTTCAGTCTTTTTGTTCTGCATCTATGGATGCGACCCAGTCGTTCGTTCTAAATGTTCCATTGCCATGCTGGCTGGTAACGTCCTTATCCCTTGCTTGCTAGCTAGCCTACTATGGCTAACTTAATCACATCAAACAGTGCAGCCAGAATAACAGCTGCATTTGCATTTGTTTAAGCTGTTTTCTAGTGACATTTATTAGGATGCATCCATAACAATGAGCTAATGAGGTGTGATTTTGCCTGGCATAGAAAATATGCACTCTTGTCAGGACACTGTTGTTCCGAGGAGCTAGCTAACACAATCACTTCAAACTGAAGCTGGAAAGACTGCAAACTAGCTGCGTTTCATTTTACCTTTTTTCAATTGACATTTCTTTGTGTATATATCCATAAAAATGATGCCAGCTGATTCATGATTTCGACTGGCTGAGAAACCCTGCCTGTCTCGTCGCGACTCCTGACCTGTTCATTACTATGGGACAGCTGGAGATAGAATTTTAATATTGAAACAATGTTGCAAATGTCGGAGAGACAGACAGCAAGGTTTATAAAAGTCTCCGGTATTAACTAAATGTTAGTCTAAAAGAAATGTGAGATAATGTCTAGATGCCTTTTATGGTGGATGAAGTTTATAAATTGCTTGGCTGGGCTGATGTGACAGTGGATTGCGGAATCAGATGGAACAGAGTAAATAGGCATTTTAACGTAATAATTTAGCCAGTGTTATCTTGTGGAATAGACACCGGCTGGAATGCGGTTTTAACCAATCAGCATTCAGGATTAGACCCACCCGTTGTATAATTCATAAAATACTGATACTTCGATTTCTTTAGTCTAGAAAATTGCCATCGTTTGTAGTTCTTTTTTTAATTTATCTGAGCAATACAGATTGGTTACGATCTATCACAAAAGCGCCAAAGTGAGCTCTCCATGTTTCCATCTCATTTGACCTTGTCTGATGGATCATTCACACAAAGATAAAATAGTCATTTTTCCACATAATGTTACATCACTCCAATATTTTCATGGCACTACACCTCTACATTGACATTCCCTGATAGAAGTGATACACTGAATAACTACTCTTTAAAGTACAATACTGTACAGTTAATAAATTACCATTACACAGGCAAGGCCCTGAGAATACACCTGCATCACAAAATAAAGAATCCTTCCATAAAAATAAACTTGCCTGTACTTTTAAATCATAATCCATCTGATCGCAATTCAGTTTCACTTTCAGTCAGTGATTTACTAGTCTGTTTTACTCAAGCTTTTGGCATGTCTTGTAACGGCCCCAAAAAAGTAGGGTAGGAGGGGAAGAGGTAACATTTTCCTTAGCTGCAATGGCAGTCAGTCCCTCATATTACCTATTCAGTGAGTACAAGTACCTCTAGGGTAAATGAAAAGGTTAGAGTTTGGACCTGCTTCACTCTTATGGGTAGGTCCTGGCGTTCTTTTCCTGGTTGAGTTCGGACTAAGGAAAAATGACGGTTGTATTCATTAGGGCATACCGTAGAAAATTATTTTGTAACAGTTAACATTTGCATTTCTTACTGGACAACTTTGGGTTGTCCATTCGTTTCAATCCATTTTCCTCTATTTGGTGCCAAATTAATACAAGCCAGGCCTACTTATGGCTCCCAGCATCTCTTCTGTGGTCCTCAGATGGTCCTCAGGAGTACTGTGTGTTGGAGATGGTCTTCCATAGCAGGGTCTTGAGGTTGTTGAGGACCAGCGAGTGGTGCACCTCCATTTGGCTGGCCAGGCCGCTGAGCGTCACACAGGTACGGAGCTGCTTCTCCAGGTCTATGCGGAGGTCCTGGGGTGCCCCGGACAGCAGATAGTCCTGTAGCAGCACACACACCTTGGCCAGGTTGGGCTGGACCACCTCTGTGTTACACTGCTTCACCAACCGATCGCAGGTGGCAGTGCAGTCACGCCCGAAGGTGCAGTCAGCGTTGGTCTCGCAGCGACGCCCCCGCAGGAACCCGCGGACCGCCATCTCGGATGCCACGCTGCGCAGGTCTGCCATCTTGCAGTCATACTTGAAGTTGTACCCCACGTGGCGCGGGCTGGCGTCACACATCAGGAAGCTGCCGTAGGCCCCGTGGAACACCTGTTTTTGTAGTTGATGGGGTACAGATGTTTAGTGTACAGATCATTATGAATCAGACATCAACTACACTTTTTCTATTCCCTATGATTGTATTTATTCTGTAATTGTCTGTCCTTTGTCTATGCTTGATATGTGTTATGTATTCACAGAGCCGCAACCAAAATGTCCTAATGGGGATAATCAGAGAATGATAGAGGCCTCTAGTGGCCAAAAGGTCATATTAGCATGGGCAGCGCCATTGAGGGCTTCCACCATTTTAAAGTACTCAACTGGGTGGGACTTCCAACTTCATTGGCTGATCCCTCCTGGTGACCCTGTTGGAGTCATGTTCAACCAGGTCATCAGGAGGGATCAGCCAATCGTGAAGAAAATTGACTACTTTAAAATGGAGATGGCCTCAATGGCGTTGCCCATGCTGTCACAGGCGCTATAATGGCACATGTACAAAGTTGAGTCATCTATCTCTATGGCTCTTCCCATAATCTTATCTTTACCTCCTCTACGAACTCCAGCAGGCCGATGGTGATGCGGGCCCTCCGGGGCCACGCCGGGGCCAACCACTGGTTCAGGCTGGAGCTCAGGGCCTCCGGGACTAATGCCTGCAGGTAGCTGGGCACCTCCAGTCTGTAGAGGGAGCTGTAGATTGAATGGAATGTTATTTCTTGGTAAAAAATAATACATACACCAACAAGATGTGCATTTATGCCCAGAGTATAGTCTTGTTTGCAGTGGCTTTTCTTGAAAATTACGAGGACAAAACCAATTAATATCAGCCAGTACAGTCGTTCTTTAATTAAAACCCTCATTTCCAAAGTGGTCCTCACCTGTGGCCCACGTGCTCAGTCACGTACAGGTCCCCGCAGAAGCCCAGCAGTTTAGGGGTATGCTCCTTCTCCTGCAGGGCTACCATCAGAAGGAACTCGTTGATCTGGAGGAGAGCCCACACAGACTTGGCTTCCGCCAGGGACACCTTGCCATCCTTGTTGACATCGGCCAGGATGATCACACGGCCCACCAAGGTGGTGAGAGAAGGCTGCTCTCCCAGGTTAGACTGCAGGGAGGACAGAGAGAAGATGATGAAGTGAGGAACTGATATGTACAGGTGACCGCGATGTTCAAACTTTGCAAGCTAATGTTACAGTTTTTGTCCACTAAGCAACCGGAGTAAATATCAGCAAGCTAAGACTAGAAGAAAAGTTGAAATATAAATGCAACATGCAACAATTTCAAAGATTTTACTGAGTTTCAATTCATATACAGATATCAGACAATTGAAAAAAAATCTATGGATTTCACATGACTGGAAATACAGATATGCATCTGTCGGTCACAGATACGTTGGTATTCTGTATTTATTAGGATCCCCATTAGCCACTGCAGAAGTATCAGCTACTCTTCCTGGGGTCCACATGAAACATTACATAATACATAGTACAGAACATTATTAGTCAAGGACTGAAATACAGTGCATTCGGAAAGTATTCAAACCCCTTGACGTTTTCCAAATTTTGTTACGTTACAGCCTTATTCTAAAATTGAATAAACTTTTTTTCTTCTCATCAAGCTACACACAATTTATATTTAAACCCCCCCCCCGAAATATCACATTTACATACTGTAAGTATTCAGACCCTTTACTCAGTACTTTGTTGAAGCACCTTTGGCAGCGATTACAGCCTCAAGTCTTCTTGGGTATGACGCTACAAGCTTGGCACACCTGTATTTGGGGATTTTCTCCAATTCTTCTCTGCAGATCCTCTCAAGCTCTGTCAGGTTGGATGGGGAGCGTCGCTGCACAGCTATTTTCAAATCTCTCCAGAGATGTTCGATCGGGTTCAAATCCGGGCTCTGGCTGGGCAACTCAAGGACATTCAGAGACTTGTCCCGAAGCCACTCCTGCATTGTCTTGGCTGTGTGCTTAGGGTCGTTGTCGTGTTGGAAGGTGAGCCTTTGCCCCAGTCTGAGGTCCTGAGCGCTCTAGAGCAGTTATTCATCAAGGATCTCTCTGTATTTTGCTCCGTTTATATTTCCCTCGATACTGACTAGTCTCTCAGTCCCTGCTGCTGCAAAACATCCCCACAGTATGATGCTGCCACCACCATGCTTCACCGTAAGGATGGTGCTAGGTTTCCTCCAGAAGTGATGCTTGGCATTCAGGCCAAAGAGTTCAATCTTGATTTCATCAGACCAGAGAATCTTGTTTCTCATGGTCTGAGAGTCCTTTAGGAGACTTTCGGCAAACTCCAAGCGGGCTGTCGTGCCTTTTACTGAGGAGTGGCTTCCGTCTGGCCACTCTACCATAAAGGCCTGATTGGTGGTGCTGCACAGATGGTTGTCCTTCTGGAAGGTTCTCCCATCTCCACAGAGGAACTCTGGAGCTCTGTCAGAGTGACCATTGGGTTCTTGGTCACCTCCCTGGCCAAGGCCCTTCTCCCCAGATTGCTCAGTTTGGCCGGCCGGCCAGCTCTAGGAAGAATCTCGGTGGTTCCAAACTTGTTCCATTTAAGAATGATGGAGGCCACTGTGTTCTTGGGGACCTTCAATGCTGCCAAATCTTTTTGGTACCCCTGATCTCTGCCTCGACACAATCCTGTCTCGGAGTTCTACGGACAATTCCTTCAAGCTCATGGCTTGATTTTTGCTCTGACATGCACTGTCAACTGTGGGACCTTATATAGACAGGTGTGTGCCTTTCCAAATAATGTCCAATCAGTTGAATTTACCACAGGTGGACTCCAATCAAGTTGTAGAAACATCTCAAGGATGATCAATGGAAACAGGTTGCACCTGAGCTCAATTTCGAGTCTCATAGCAAAGGGTCTGAATACTTACGTAAATAAGCTATCTGTGTTTCTATTTTTAATACATTTGCAAAAATGTTTAAAAACCTGTTTTCGCTTTGTCATTATGGGGTATTGTGTGTAGATTGATCAGGACATTTTTTAATTAAATCCATTTTAGAATAAGGCTAATGTAACAAAATGTGGAAAAATGGAAGGGATCTGAATACTTTCCGAATGCACTGTAAATGTAAAACGTCACACAGCCTACATATCAGTACATACACACAATATATAGGTCTCATACATAGTACAGTGCAAATTACAATACAAGATATATACAAATATTTATTTGCCGCACATGACCACACAACTGGGCAGTAGTACTGGTGCGAAAAAACTAGGGCCTGTAGGTCGACAGAGATGTGAAGAAGGCAGAGCAACGCCCTATCATGGACAGACCTCTTCCCATTTTAGCAACCATTGACTATATGTTTTGACCATGACAGCTTGCTATCTAGGGTTACACCCAGCAGGTTAGTCTCCTCAACATGCTCAATAGCCACATTATTCAATAATAGATCTAAATGAGGTTTAGCGTTGCACGAGTGATTTGTCCCAAAGATTATGCTTTTTAGTTTGAGAAATTTAGCACCGGCCTTTTGCTAGTTACCCATTCTAAAACTGACTGGAGCTCTATGTTACTGTTGCAGCCGACGTGTATACTGTTGAGTCATCAGCGTACATAGACACACAGGCTTTATTCAAGGTCAGTGGAAGGTCATTTGTAAAAACAAAAAACAATAATGGCCCTAGCAGGCTGCTAGGAAACCCTCTGTGTTCTATTAGATAGGTAACTCTCAATCCATAATAAGCAGAGGATGCAAATCCATAAAACATACGTTTTTTCAGCAATAGGTTATGATCAATGAGTGTCAAAAGCTGCACTGAAGTCTAACAAAACAGCTCCCACAATCTTACTATCAATTTCTTTCAGCCAATCATCAGTCATTTGTGTCAGTGCCGAGTATGTTGAGTGCCCTTCCCTATAAGCACGCTAAAAGTCTGTTGTTAATTTGTTTAATGTAAAATAACATTGTATTTGATAAAACACAATTTTTTCCAGTTTGCTAAGCACTTGTAACAGGCTGATAGGTCGGCTGTTTGAACCATTAAAGGGTGCTCTGCTATTCTTGGGTAGCGGATTGACCTTTGCCTCCCTCCATGTCTGAGGGCACACACCTTCTAGGCTTAAATTGAAGATTTGGCAAACAGGAGTCACAATGTATTCTGCTACCAACCTCAGCAATTTACCTTGGTGGAACTCAAAACGACAGTGCTTGTCTTTCATTATATGGTCCATTATGCATGAATATTAAGGCTCAGCATGTGTTGTTTGCATGTCATGCCTGAGTTTGCTAATCTTGTCAACAAAAAAGTTATTAAAGTGGTTGGCAATATCAAAGGGTTTTGTTATGAACAAGCCATCTGCCTCAATGAAGGATGGAGCTGAGTTCGCTTTTTTGCCTAGAATTTCATTTACAGTACTCCAGAGATTTTTACTATCATTCTTTATATAATTTATCTTTGTTCCATAGTATAGTTTCTTCTTCTTTTTGTTTAGTTACGTGATTTCTCAATTTACTGTATGTTTACCAGTCTGCTGTGTTTTCAGACTTATCTGCTATTCCCACTGCCTCATTCCTCTCAGCCATACAGTTTTTAAATTCATCATTTATCCATGGGGATTTGGCAGTTCTAACAGTCAGGCATGCACCCATCAAGAAACTATCAGTAACCGGAAGAAGCGGTTTCATAAATGCTTCAAGTGCAGCGTACGGATGTTCCTCATTAGACACATCAGACCAACAAATATTTTTCACATCTTCGACATAGGAATCATTGCAAAATCTCTGGTATAATAGTTTATACACAATTTTAGTTCAGTCTTTGGAACTTTGTTTTTCTAGATATGGCTATATACACTACATGACCAAAAATATATGGACACCTGCTCGTCGAACATCTCATTCCAAAATCATGGCCATTAAATATTCCCCCCTTTGCTGCTATAACAGCCTCCACTCTTCTGGAAAGGCTTTCCACTAGATGTTGGAACATTTGCTACGGGGACTTGCTTCCATTCAGCCACATGAGCATTAGTGAGGTCGGGCACTGATGTTGGGTAATTAGGCCTGGCTCACAGTTGGCTTTCCAATTCATTCCAAAGGTGTTTGATGGGGTTGAGGTCAGTGCTCTGTGCAGGCCAGTCAAGTTCTTCCACACCCATCTCAACAAACCATTTCTGTATGGGCCTCGCTTTGTGCACGGGGGCATTGTCATGCTGAAACAGGAAAGGGCCTTCCCCAAACTGTTGCCACAAAGTTGGAAGCACAGAATCGTCTAGAATGTAATTGTATGGTTTTGCGTTAAGATTTCCCTTCACTGGAACTAAGGGGCCTAGCCCGAACCAATGAAAAACAGCCCCAGAAAATGTTTCCTCCTCCACCAAACATTACTGTTGGCACTATGCATTGGGGCAGGTAACGTTCTCCTGGCTTCCGCCAAACCCAGATTCGTCCATCGGACTGCCAGATGGTGAAGCGTGATTCATCACTCCAGAGAATGCGTTTCCACTGCTCCAGAGCCCAATGGTGGTGAGCTTTACACCACTCCAGCCGACACTTGGCATTATGCAGGGCGATCTTAGGCTTGTGTGCGGCTGCTCGGTCATGGAAACTCCTGACGAACAGTTATTGTGCTGATGTTGCTTCCAGAGGCAGTTTGGAACTCGGTAGTGAGTGTTGCGATTTTTACGAGCTACGCGTTTCAGCACTCGGCGGGTCCGTTCTGTGAGCTTGTGTGGCCTACCATTTCGCAGTTGAGCCATTGTTGCTCCTAGATGTTTCCACTTCACAAAAAATAGCACTTACAGTTGACCGGGGCAGCTCTAGCTGGGCAGAAATTTGACGAACTGACTTGTTGGAAAGGTGGCATCCTATGACGGTGCCACGTTGAAAGTCACTGAGCTCGTCAGTAAGGCCAATCTACTGACAGTGTTTGTCTATGGAGATTGCATGGCGGTATGCTTGATTTTATACACCTGTCAGCAACGGGTGTGGATGAAATAGCCAAATCCACTAATTTGAATGGATGCCCGTCTGCCTGGTTTATATAGCAAGCCACGGCCACGTGACTCAATAGGTAGTTTCCATTGACCCAGGTTTATTCGACAAAAGCAATGACGCAAAAAAATTAATAATGGAAACGGCAGATATAGGATGATTTTTTTTAAAGATCGACAACATTTTTATCCGTTCGACGGGTGGATTTTTATTTTGTCTAACTTTCTTTATAGCGACAAATGATGATGGAAACTGTTTCTCTAATAAATGATGCTTGCCGAATACTTTTGAAGGTACGCGGGGCACGTTATGTCATCACTTCACTATAAGCTCCACTACATAATTAATTCTAAATGCCTACTGCTTGCAAAACTATTTTTTTCAACTATAAAAATAATGTTTCTTTGCAGGACAAAGATTGTCCTGACTTTCAAGAATGCCTGAATTGCTTCACCTTGCTTTTCTGGTTGGCTGGCAAGTTTCACCATCCAATTATTTCAACTCTACAGGAGTGCACGTTTCACCATGGCACGGACTAGCCTTGGCAGCCGATCCGTGGCGATACGTTAGGCACATGAGAATTATTAGAATGTTGCAAATATTAGTCAATTATTGCATGCTGGCTTTCGCAGGCTACCTGAGACATGAAACAGATAGGTGGGAGAGCATACAACTGTCGCCAATTTACTAAAGCGCAATTTGCCTAAATTGGTAATGGTAACACTTCAACCACTACATTTTTATTCGACACTAGGTTTTTGTTTTGTTTAGGTGTGACGTCATTACATCCAGCTGTTTTTATCGACAGAAGATAGTTAAATGGAAACGCAACCTAGCAGGCAATTGTCACATTTATTTTCTATTCAAATGTTCTACATCTTGACAAAAAAATCACTGGACAAGTTAATGGAAACATAGCTACGGTCTGTAGGGGCAAACCATTTTCGTGAAACCATTGGATGGTGAAACTTGGTGTACCTAATAAGCTGGCCACTGAATGCTATTTAAAGAACACAAATAGACAAACAAAAACAATTCAACAGTTCAGTTCAGTTAGTCGTACACACTGTAATAAAAACAAGACTGTGTGGCATGATTGAAATGTGCTAGATTTCTTCCATACAACTTCCATTAGATAATTGTCAGGGAGCGACACTAATATGATTCCCTTCCCCACTCTCAGCCTATCTCTATTAGGCTGAGAGTGGAGCCATTGTACTGACAATGACGTGTTGGGTTATACACTGCTCAAAAAAATAAAGGGAATACTTAAACAACACAATGTAACTCCAAGTCAATCACACTTCTGTGAAATCAAACTGTCCACTTAGGAAGCAACACTGATTGACAATAAATGTCACATGCTGTTGTGCAAATGGAATAGACAACAGGTGGAAATTATAGGCAATTAGCAAGACACCCCCAATACAGAAGTGGTTCTGCAGGTGGTGACCACAAACCACTTCTCAGTTCCTATGCTTCCTGGCTGATGTTTTGGTCACTTTTGAATGCTGGCGGTGCTTTCACTCTAGTGGTAGCATGAGACGGAGTCTACAACCCACACAAGTGGCTCAGGTAGTGCAGCTCATCCAGGATGGCACATCAATGCGAGCTGTGGCAAGAAGGTTTGCTGTGTCTGTCAGCGTAGTGTCCAGAGCATGGAGGCGCTACCAGGAGACAGGCCAGTACATCAGGAGACGTGGAGGAGGCCGTAGGAGGGCAACAACCCAGCAGCAGGACCGCTCCCTCCGCCTTTGTGCAAGGAGGAGCAGGAGGAGCACTGCCAGAGCCCTGCAAAATGACCTCCAGCAGGCCACAAATGTGCATGTGTCTGCTCAAACGGTCAGAAACAGACTCCATGAGGGTGGTATGAGGGCCCGACATCCACAGGTGGGGGTTGTGCTTACAGCCCAACACCGTGCAGGACGTTTGGCATTTGCCAGAGAACACCAAGATTGGCAAATTCGCCACTGGCGCCCTGTGCTCTTCACAGATGAAAGCAGGTTCACACTGAGCACATGTGACAGACGTGACAGAGTCTGGAGACGCCGTGGAGAACGTTCTGCTGCCTGCAACATCCTCCAGCATGACCGGTTTGGCGGTGGGTCAGTCATGGTGTGGGGTGGCATTTCTTTGGGGGGCCGCACAGCCCTCCATGTGATCGCCAGAGGTAGCCTGACTGCCATTAGGTACCGAGATGAGATCCTCAGACCCCTTGTGAGACCATATGCTGGTGCGGTTGGCCCTGGGTTCCTCCTAATGCAAGACAATGCTAGACCTCATGTGGCCGGAGTGTGTCAGCAGTTCCTGCAAGAGTAAGGCATTGATGCTATGGACCGCCCGTTCCCCCGACCTGAATCCAATTGAGCACATCTGGGACATCATGTCTCGCTCCATCCACCAACGCCACGTTGCACCACAGACTGTCCAGGAGTTGGCGGATGCTTTAGTCCAGGTCTGGGAGGAGATCCCTCAGGAGACCATCCGCCACCTCATCAGGAGCATAGGCACGTGGAGGCCACACACACTACTGAGCCTTATTCTGACTTGTTTTAAGGACATTACATCAAAGTTGGATCAGCCTGTAGTGTGGTTTTCCACTTTAATTTTGAGGGTGACTCCAAATCCAGACCTCCATGGGTTGATACATTTGATTTCCATTGATAATTTTTGTGTGATTTTGTTGTCAGCACATTAAACTATGTAAAGAAAAAAGTATTTAATAAGATTAGTTCATTCATTGAGATCTAGGATGTGTTGTTTAAGTGTTCCCTTTATTTCTCTCTCTCTCTCTCTCTCTCTCTCTCTCTCTCTCTCTCTCTCTCTCTCTCTCTCTCTCTCTCTCTCTCTCTCTCTCTCTCTCTCTCTCTCTCTCTCTCTCTCTCTCTCTCTCTCTCTCTCTCTCTCTCTCTCTCTCTCTTTCTCTGTCTCTCTCTCTCTCTCTCTCTCTCTAATTGCAACAATCCAACATCGTTTAGCATGATCCATGGCATAATTCCACTATTTGTATTCATTCGCATCACCGTCGATGTGAGTAAGTCTCCCGAGTGGCGCAGTGGTCTAAGGCACTGCATCGCAGTGCTAGCTGTGCCACTAGAGATCCTGGTTCGAATCCAGACTCTGTCGTAGCCGGCCGCGACCGGGAGACCCATGGGGCGGCGCACAATTAGCACAATCCAGGGTAGGGGAGGGCATGGCCGGCAGGGATGTAGCTCAGTTGGTAGAGCATGGCGTTTGCAACGCCAGGGTTGTGGGTTTGATTCCCACAGGGGGTCAGTATGAAAATGTATGCACTCACTTAACTGTAAGTCGCTCTGGATAAGAGCGTCTGCTAAATGACTTAAATGTCAATGACATACTTTTATTTTGAAGGCTAACTGCAAATTCCACTATTGTGGCTAATCCTTATTGTGGCTAGCTTCACATAGGTGGGTCCCAACCACCATTAATCAAATAAGAAAAGTTTTATAAATTAGGGGTATTTTAGATATTGACACCTAGCTAGATAGTTAGCTAGCTAACTATAGCTACTGAAACAGATTATGTCGTTTTGCTATGTTTTTGGGGAAGAACATTGTTTGCATCCATCAGCTAACGTTAGCTAGCTTTTTTTATGACCAGCACTGTCCAAAGCTTGGGAAGGGCAGGTGCGCGAGACAAAACTTTACCAGCGTCATAGAATACGTATCGATGAGTCGTTGTGACATATGAAATACGAGTGATAGTGTAATAACTACGTAAAATTTGTTTGAACGTGTTAAATTGTTATGTGACGTGCAGTCATATTCAGGTCCTGATTGGTCAACAAGCTTATTTGACACATCAAATATTGTTATCTGACGTGTATCTTTTTTGACACGCAGAGACACAAACGGCGTTCCATACATTTCTTTTTACATTTTTAGTCATTTAGCAGACTCTCTTATCCAGAGCGACTTACAGTTAGTGAGTGCATACATTTTGTGCGCGCTTCCATGGGGCAGATGTCAGCCTGTTGTTGTGATTCTGGATGGCCAGATTGCTAGCAAAAATGACAAACTGCCATGTGGGGAATCGTAAATTGCTTGTTTCATCTTGTTATTGATACCATGTCTTGTTTTGAGGTGTTTTGACTGATTTCATGTCAATGCTAATATGGTTCAAATTCGCTAGCTAGCTCACCAACTGTAACGATTTATTTGAAAGACAAGTACTCATTGTACAAATCTATTTAAGTTTTCAATAAACATTGGTCACGAAATATAGCTTCTATCTAAGCCAACCCCGTCTGTTTTGCCCCATAGTTGCGCAAGCCAAGGTTTTGTTGCTAAACAACCAACATGTATATTGTGGAAAGATATAATCTAACTGTGAGGACAGAGAGGAAGTGAAATGGGCAGCCAGACCTTGAGAAAGCTGTGCAACATCTCTCTGAACTCATCCATGGAGGTCCCGCGGGTGGGCTTGTCAAACAGGGTCATTTCCTGTCTCAGTACAGAGTCAGGAGCCCCGTCCCCCTTCAGAGGCTCTTCCAGACCACACTTTATCACCACAGGCCTGTCCTTCCACAGACCACTGTACATCTGGAACCACAGGTAAATACACATTACATAGAGATAGAGTGTGTGTGCATTCCTATTACCTGATGTGTGTGTGACAATGGAGGCTGCTGAGTGGAAAACAGCTCATAATAATGTCTGGAATGGAGTATTGGAATGGTATCAAAAACATGGTTTTCATGGGTTTGACTCCATTCCATCCATTAAACTCCATTCCAGCCATTATTATGAGCCTCCACTGGTGTGTGTGTGTATGTGTTACCTACTTGGTGTGTGGAGGAGGTGGACTTGCATCGCTGCAGGGTCAGGCTCCTCTCCTCACACAGGGCCTTGCAGGACGACCCTGAGATAATGCCTCTCCTGTAGTGGTCACACTGAGACAGACAGACAGGAAACAGGAAATGCATCATCACATTATCAACAGGAAGAGGATCCAAGGATCCTACAATCTAGCAGGTTAGGAGAACTTACGTAGCAGGTTAGGTGAATTAGGTAAAAGTTAGGAAATGGGTTAGGGTTAGCTAAAATGCACACAAAAAATTGGGGGACAATTTGACAAATGCTTTATCCCTTCTAGCCATGACCATCTCTCCCTCATATGTACTATGGCCAAAATCCCAGGTGGAGATACCCACCCGCACGCAAACCATAGCTTTTTAAATACTGTAGATGTCAATGGTGAGGATTTTCCAGTTTCCACACAATGTCAACTTATTTTTGCCCCCTGTGAGATGGCTTATGTGTTCATACACATGTATCGGTTATATTTAGTCCACCCAGAGCTGGAAACCATTGTTGGCACTGTGTAGCGATATACCCCAACCCCCAAAAAAATATCTCTAAAAGACTGTTTGCAGAAGCACAAAGGAGAAGTAAAGTTACCGCATAAATTGGCATGTGTGTGTGGGTGTGAGATTATCTTGCTTAGGAAACATCCAGGCAGCACGTCAGCCTGTAGCTAACTCCACTGCTCCAGTAGCTAGCGCCACAGTAAGAAGAGATCCACCCTAACAGTTTCACTCTTGCTAAACAACATTGACAAATAAAGGCTGTGACCTCTTTCTCCAATGTATAACAGTTGCTATGGTAATATAACTTTATTTTGCCCACTTTGGTTGCGAGCCGAACAATTAAAGGCCCAGTCGTCCTTAATGTCGCAGTAATGTGCATATTAGCCTAGGGGGGCACACACAACAATGACAACACTCTTCTCTCACTCCTCTCTTTTACACTCGCCCCCTCTCTCTCTCTCTCTCTCTCTCTCACACACACTCTTCGTCTTCGTCCCTCCTTCTCTTTCTCTCACTCTTTCCTTCCCTCTATCCATGTTTCCCCTTTCCAGACACTGTTTTCCCTGTCTTGTATGACCTGAGACAGACAGCCTGTCTCTCCCTCTCACAGCATAAGGAAGAGTAGGGCACGATAGTACTGCCTTATTTATCACAATAACACCATACATAGATAAAGACACCAAACCAGGACCACCTCAGGCTGGCCAATAATCTTTACCCTTCACCTCTCTCTCTCTCGATCCTTTACTTCTGAATATGTGTGTGCTGACTGCTGAGAAACAAACACTCCCCTAGATGTAATATTTCACAGGGATCTCACCCTTGCTGCTTATATTCAACCTGAAATGTAAAGTATGTGACGAGGGAAATGAAACTATGCTGATGTGGTTGTTCTGGGAATGATTGGTTATTTGTCATCACTGTTTATAATATGCCATTTCGCAGACACTTTTATCCAAAGCGACTTACAGTCAGGATCGAACCCACTACCCTGGCGTTACAAGCGCCATGCTCTACCAATTGAGCTACAGGGAACAATGCTTAATGAAACTAGAGTAGAGTCACTTCCCCTGTGGCTTGGCTATCATTAAATGGCATCCTATTCCCTGTTTCATGCACAACTTTTGGAAAGAGCCTGAGGGAATAAGATGCCATTTTGGATGCAGCCACTCTGTTACTGGCCATGTCCCTTCCGTCTTCAAGAGAGCGAGAGTTGCACCCCTTCTCAAAAAACCAACACTCGATCCCACTGATGTCAACAACTACAGACCAGTATCCCTTCTTTCTTTTCTTTCCAAAACTATTGAGCGTGCCGTCTTTAGCCAACTCTCTTGCTATCTCTCTCAGAATGACCTTCTTGATCCAAACCAGTCAGGTTTCAGGACTGGTCATTCAACTGAGACTGCTCTTCTCTGTGTCACGGAGGCTCTCCGCACTGCTAAAGCTAACTCTCTCTCCTCTACTCTTGTCCTTCTAGACCTGTCTGCTGCCTTTGATACAGTGAACCATCAGATCCTCCTCTCCACCCTCTCCGAGCTGGGCATCTCCGGCGCGGCTCACTCCTGGATTGCGTCCTACCTGACCGGTCGCTCCTACCAAGTGGCGTGGCGAGAAGCTGTCTCCGCACCACGTGCTCTCACCACTGGTGTCCCCCAGGGCTCAGTTCTAGGCCCTCTCCTTTTCTCCCCTATACACCAAGTCACTTGGCTCTGTCATATCCTCACATGGCCTCTCCTATCATTGCTACGCTGACGATACACAACTAATCTTCTCCTTTCCCCCTTCTGATAACCAGGTGGCGAATCGCATCTCTGCATGTCTGGCCAACATATCAGTATGGATGACGGATCACCACCTCAAGCTGAACCCTGGCAAGACGGAGCTGCTCTTCCTCCCGGGGAAGGACTGCCCGTTCCATGATCTCGCCATCACGGTTGACAACTCCGTTGTGTCCTCCTCCCAGAGTGCGAAGAGCCTTGGCGTGACCCTGGACAACACCCTGTCGTTCTCCGCCAACATCAAGGCGGTGACCCGATCCTGCAGGTTCATGCTCTACAACATTCGGAGAGTACGACCCTGCCTTACACAGGAAGCGGCACAGGTCCTAATCCAGGCACTTGTCATCTCCCGTCTGGATTACTGCAACCCGCTGTTGGCTGGGCTCCCTGCCTGTGCCATTAAACCCCTACAACTCATCCAGAATGCCGCAGCCCGTCTGGTGTTCAACCTTCCCAAGTTCTCTCACGTCACCCCCTCCTCCGCACACTCCACTGGCTTCCAGTTGAAGCTCGCATCCGTTACAAGACCATGGTGCTTGCCTATGGAGCAGTGAGGGGAACGGCACCTCCGTACCTTCAGGCTCTGATCAGTCCCTACACCCAGGCGAGGGCATTGCGTTCATCCACCTCTGGCCTGCTGGCTCCCCTTCCTCTGCGGAAGCATAGTTCCCGCTCAGCCCAGTCAAAGCTGTTCGCTGCTCTGGCACCCCAATGGTGGAACAAGCTCCCTCACGACGCCAGGACAGCGGAGTCACTCACCACCTTCCGGAGACATTTGAAACCCCACCTCTTTAAGGAACACCTGGGATAGGATAAAGTAATCCTTCTACCCCCCAAAAAAAAAAAAAAAAAGTATAATTGTAAAGTGGTTATCCCACTGGCTATAGGGTGAATGCACCAATTTGTAGTCGCTCTGGATAAGAGCGTCTGCTAAATGATGTAAATGTGCCCTTGAGCAAGGCACTTAACCCTAATTGCTCCTGTAAGTCGCTCTGGATAAGAGCGTCTGCTAAATGACTAAAATGTAAATGTAAATGTTACATAACTGATTTCTCATCCAGTGTTAATTACTCTTATCAGGTATTCTGTTAATGACTTTTTCCTGGTTCCAATTTGCAACTGTATTATAAGAGGAACCATCCTGCACTCAGCAGCCACTGACACATAAAATACAGACTCCCCTTTTTCTCATTCACTCTTTCCATCTGTCCATTTCCATGTCAGACCTTAGTGTTTCATCAAGGTGTTGTGGGCTAAAGCACACCTGCCCCCTTCCTCCCAGTCCCTTTATATTTTCTTCCGATCCCTTACTCCCACTCTCTCTTTCTCCTTCCTTCGTGAGAGGTGTCAGGGTGTTCATGCTGTTTCATACTTACGATGACCATGTGGCAGACATGTCCTCGGCAGAGCTCTGAGTAGGAGGCGTACTGCATGTAGAGGACCCAGCTGGCCACCAGGATCCCCAGCCAGGCCAGCAGCAGGTACTTCACCTTTAACGCCGGGAGACGACTCTACACAGGAGAGGAGAAGATTATTCATTGACCAAAGTCCACAGTCCTACAAAAATGTGTCTTCTTGTTTATCCCAAACAAGACACACATACTAAGGAAGAGAGGGGTTTTAGGCCAGAAAGACACTGACAAATCTAAGCAATCATTATAATAATATAATATGGTCTTGTGGAAGACATTTTTATCCAATGCGAAATACAGAACTATCAGCATTGACAGCATGGCCATTGCGGGAAGAAAACTCACAACCCTGATTTGGCCAGCAGCATGCTCTAACTCAATGAGCCATTGGAACCTGTATTTACTGTTGTCCGTAGTGACATATCAGAGACGGGCATCTACAAAGTAAAATTTTTAACTGGTGGAACAAGCTCCCCCACGACACCAGGACAGCGGAGTCACTGACCACCTTCCGGAGACACTTGAAACCCTACCTCTTTAAGGAATACCTGGAATAGTATAAAGTAAAAAAAAAGTGGTTGTCCCACTGGCTATCATAAGTTGAATGCACCAATTTGTAAGTCACTCTGGATAAGAGAGTCTGCTAAATGATGTACATGTAAATAGAGAGAGAATACTCTTATTTGTGACGATCTGATGGCATATAGGGTAAAAAAACGCAGCCAAATCTCAGGTAGTGGTCCCACCTGCAGCCCCTTCGACATAGGGCAAAACAGCACCAGGTGCACGAGTCTCCGTAAACCTCTGGGCATCATGATTCCGTTAGTAGGACGCGCTCGGGCTGGAATGGCAAATCACTACAGTATTCCCGTCGAGTCACATCCATGGGACCAGAATCTACAGTCTGAGCACACTAAACTGACGTCACCCGTTCAGCCCTATATCATTCCGTATTGTGCACATTTGTCGTTCGAGATTTGCATGTGGAGCAAAGACCTTTTGTGAAAATGAAAGACAAAATCTAAACAGTCCAGAGGGACAGTGAGTCAGGTCAGCAAGAAAGAGGCATCGTTTCATAATCCAATTTTACACAACAAGCAACGCCATTCGTTTAGCAGAAAATCATAGCCTATCCAAATCTTTCAGCCGTCCTTGGGGAAAAATACAAAGTGGAGCGATATTCCCATCACATCATGCAGAATGGCATTCTGAGCACATGTTTTCAGCTGCCTAGGCGCCATCGATTAGGACAGCAATGTCGACTGAAAAAACCTCCGATTCAACAAAAATCTTATTGAAAACGCTACTCTGCTACCCCTTCTGACTCTAAGAACGAACTCTCGTAACAGTAAGATAATTTATGCTTGATCTGAAAATGTGGTCGGAGCCGCTGTACGGCTAGTGTGACGCAATCGCGAGGCACGCAGAGGCCAAATTGAGCTCCGTACCGCATCGCTGTGCGCTTCTCAAATTGTGTAACAATGTGGAGGGCTCTGAATAGCTCCGTATTGACATGATTGGTTGACGGTAGGTGTGGGCGGGAGGTCCTGTATAAACACAAACTCACTTCCTTGACAACTTCCTTCACAACAGCGCTTCTCCGTGCAGCCCTGACTTCTGCAGAGGCCATATCACCGTAAATGCTGCACGGCCAATGCAGACTCCAGATTGACCATGTAGCCTTTAACAGCCAGTTTTGCAGTGACTCATGAGAGTGCTATTTTAAAAGGGCAAGTTGCAGGTCTCAAGCTAACAGTATTCTGCCAGCAAGCCCATATTTCAAAACATTGCAATGTGGATAACTCATTCAAAAGATATTGCATTTTTATCAATGGCCACTTTTATTGTGCCAACAATAAATACTCAGTAGGGTCTCTACTAACCAAATATTTGTAGTTTTGGAGGTGGACTGTGTAGTACATATCCAGCAGCACTACATATCCAGCAGCACCCTCCATAGCCCCCAATGCAATACACTGTAATAGACTATACATGGTATATGAAAAATGTATGCACTCACTAACTGTAAGTCACTCTGGATAAGAGCGTCTGCTAAATGACTTAAATGAAAAATGTACATTGGAAACATCACTGATATATCACTTGGGCCAAGCTTCCTGACATCCAGGACCTGTATACTAGGCGGTGTCAGAGGAAGGCCCAAAAAATTGTCAAAGACTCCAGCCACCCAAGTCATAGACTGTTCTCTCTGCTACCGCACGGCAAGCGGTACTGGAGCGCCAAGTCTAGTTCCAAAAGGCTCCTTAACAGTTTCTACCCCCAAGCCATAAGACTGATGAACAATTAATCAAATGGCCACCCGGACTATTTACATTGACTCCTCCCCACCCCCGCACATTGACTCGGTACCGGTACCCCCTGTATATAGCCTTGTTATTTTATTGTGTTACTTTAACATTTTTACTGTAGTTTATTTAGTAAATATTTTCTTAACTCTATTTCTTGAACTGCATTGTTGGTTAAGGGCTTGTAAGTAAGCATTTCATGGTAAGGTCTACACCTGTTGTGTTCGGTGCATGTGGCAATTTTTTATTTTATTTTATTTGATATAGGCTTGTAGAGATAAATATTTTCTACCTCTCAGCTAAAGTGGGGTGGGAAATACTCAGTAGGGTCTGTACTAACCAAATATGATTAGTTTTAGATGGGGACTATGTCGCACGGCCTGCTTCTGGCTTTTCCCTCCACCCCTCCATAGCCCCCAATGCAATACACTGTAATAGACTGTACATGGGATACATATTGGCTTGTAGAGATATAAAAATTCTACCTGACTGAAATATTATAATAGTTTTTTACCCTGGCTATACATGGCTTTCTTGCACTGACTGCAATTTTGAGAACATAAACTTTGAATGTGGAGTAGATAATTGGCTAAGAAAAAGTATCCCATAAACAGTGTATTACATTGCAGTGAATGAAGTGGGCAGAGTAAGGAGTCACTAGCATTTATTATTTAAATATAGCCTACACAATTTAGTACCACAGAATGAGTCATAATACCCATAAAACCTAGCGGTAAAACCCGGAAATGGTTCCAATCGTTTTTCCACCATTCATTCTTCTGTAGGGGATTTTAGAACTTCTTCACATAAGGTCTGTGTTTCGTGTAGGCTTACCCTGGCGTGACGTTTTGATAACCGCACAAATCTCTCTCGGACAAGGTAACTTTTATCAATATATTCACCTGTAATTACCCCCCAAAAATGAAATGCTAATTGGTCGCTAATGTGGCTATCATACAGAACTACACATCCTGCCGCAAACTAGTTAGGCACCTTGGTTGGCTAGTTGGCTACATTAGCTAACGTAAGCTAGCTAACGTTGCACCGTCTCTCACCATGGTGTAGTCAGACTTTCCCAACAGGCGGTGAAATGCTAGCGATTGTGCCTAACCTTAGCAATTAGTGCTAACTAGCTAACATTAAATATCCCTGCCCTGGTGGACTAGCTAGCATGTCACCAGCCGTGGGGTCTGGGGAAAAGTCTGACTACACGAACACTGAGCTAACAACTAAAGTTAAATATCCCTGCCCTGGTGGGATTAGCTAGCATGTCACCACGTGGAAAAGTGTGTACACGAACAGTGAGCCAACAATAGC
Source organism: Coregonus clupeaformis (assembly GCF_020615455.1). Lineage (NCBI taxonomy): Eukaryota > Metazoa > Chordata > Actinopteri > Salmoniformes > Salmonidae > Coregonus > Coregonus clupeaformis. Next base: position 1,129,154 of record NC_059206.1, read on the forward strand.
TCACAAAGGACTTGTTGTCACGCCTGCTCCCGCTCACCCTCCCCCCATTATTATGGGCCATCGTTACGTTCATTGGACTCAATCACTGTTTAATTACATTTACAGTAATTTTCGTAGACGCTCTTATCCAGAGCGACTTACAGTTAGTGAGTGCATACATTATTTTTTATACGGGCCCCCCATGCGAATCGAACCCACAACCCTGGTGTTGCAAATGCCATGCTCTACCAACTGAGCTACATCCCTGCCGGCCATTCCCTCCCCTACCCTGGACGACACTGGGCCAATTGTGCGCCGCCCCATGGGTCTCCCAGTCGCGGCCGGCTACGACAGAGCCTGGATTCGAACCAGGATCTCTAGTGGCACAGCCTTAGACCACTGCGCCACTCGGGAGAGTTACCTCCCCTATATCTGTCTGTTCCTCAGTTGTGATCCCCGTGTCAGCATTAATGTCTTTGTTTCCCCTGTCCAGACCCTGTCCCTGTTTGGTTTCATGTCTGTTTATATTAAATGTTCACTCCCTGTACTTGCTTCTCGTCTCCCAGCGTCTGTCCTCACACTTGTGGGCTCAATGTTTTCCCATACAAAACACGAACGGTTCTGTTCCATGAATGCATCTGTTGTACATGACTAATCAAATGAACTGTGTCAGTTATACATGTCAGCAGGGATGGAAATTAAGCTAGCCCGAGGCTAGTACTTTTCAGATTGGGCTAGTAGACAATGTGCCAAACTAGCCTGACACAGCAGTAAATGGCTAGTAGAAAATGTGCCAAACTAGCCTGACTCAGCAGTGACATTTTGCCTTTACAAACATTGCATGCCACAGATTTAGGACCTGAATGTTGCTAGTAGAAATCGTGGTCTGCTGGCCAATGTCCAAAATCCTTATGTTCCATCCCTGCATGTCAGTCCCTTTCAGACTATCCCCCTATCACTGTTGGTCCTCCTCAGTGACCTCACATCCCCCTATCACTGTTGGTCCTCCTCAGTGACCTCACGGCTGAGGGTTTTAACTTTCCTCTTGAGAATTAGAATCAGAAGTACAGTTCATCGCAATACTTTACCTCTTCAGGCAAATAGTACCCTAGACTGTCCTGATCATCTAGTTGAGCATTCCAGATAATTCCTCCATCCCAGCAGAAATGTCCCATCCACATAGTAGGATTTTAGATGTGCAGACAGACCAAAGCCCAGTCTATTTTATCGTTACTATAATCAAGTCAGTGGGTTATGGTATTTTAATGTAGATGTTACCGTTTTCGAAATCAATTTAGCTAGCTAGTAAAATAAAATATTTTTTTTGTCTTTCAGATGCGGGGATCAGAAACCTAGTGACAACACTCTGGTCTACAACCACCATTTTCTGGTGGGAAAGCGAAATGGCCCTGTATTTACCAGAAAAGGTAGCTCATCCACCATGACAGAAGAGGAAAATCCAGACTGTTGATTGGGAAAGAAGAACAACAATGAGGCATGAGGATTGAGTGTTGAGGTACCACTTGTCACATTGTCCAAGGTGTGTTTGTGTTATGATAAGCAATGCATTTTCTGTACGGATAAAGATGGTGATACAGCATTGAAAAAGACCTACCACTGACCAAATGTGTCTTTGTTTACCAGTCCAACATGAGTGCATCCCTCAGACCATCCAATGCATGGACATCCTGTGCCAGTGTGATCTGAGCGCGAGCGTCCAGTTGTGGAGACTACAGCACATCGAGCCTGTGTACGGACAGTTCAGTAACTCATCAAATATGATACAATATTGTGAAAAATGATGAATTTGTAGATGCATCGACATTTTGACTTTATGTCCCCTTTTCCCAATGTTTTAGACATGAGGCGTGACATGCGGAACATCAGGCTCACTCAACGAGAAGTAGTGCATGATCAACATCAGCCTCAGCAAGGAGATCTGCTGGAAGTCATGTACTCTCAATTCGAGGGGCTTTATTGGCATGGGAAACATATGTTTACATTGCAAAAGCAAGTGAAATAGATAATAAACAAAACAAAAATAAACATTTTTTGAACAGTAAAAATGTTTATTTCACTTGCTGAACAGTAAACATTAGAATCACAAAAGTTCCAAAAGAATAAAGACATTTCAAATGTCATATTATGTCTATATACAGTGTTATAACGATGTGCAAATAGTTAAAGTAAAAAAGGGAAAAATAAATGTACATAAATATGGGTTGTGTTTACAATGGTGTTTGTTCTTCACTGGTTGCCCTTTTCTTGTGGCAACAGGTCACACATCTTGCAGCTGTGATTGCACACTGTGGTATTTCACCCAATAGATATGGGAGTTCATCAAAATTTGATTTGTTTTCTAATTCTTTGTAGGTCTGTGTAATCTGAGGGAAATATGTGTCTCTATGGTCGTACATTTGGCAGGAGGTTAGGAAGTGCAGCTCAGTTTCCACATCATTTTGTGGGCAGTGTGCACTTAGCCTGTCTTCTCTTCTCACTCTGGAGGTAAGACATAATTTAAACATCACAGATGTACATTCCCACTGTGGCCATGATAAAGCTAACTACATTACTTTAGTTGGCTGCTTTGATTTGTGTTGTACTACTGAATGAAACTGAAGAGATGCACTCAGACCAGACTTTGTGATTGAACTTACGTTAATTACATTATTTTAGTTGGCTGCTTTGTGCAAAACATGAATGTAATCTATTCTAGGAGCCTATTATTTGTGTATGATATTTATTCATTGTTCACTTGTTTATCAACAATCTCAGGTACAGGCAGGGATGACTGGGGCCTTCAGCAAGTAAGACACAGGGGGTAAGAAATCATTTGAACATCACAGATATAAATTGCCACTGTGCCTATGATAAAGTTAACTACATTACTTTAGTTGGCTGCTATGAGCAAAACTTGTATGTAACTTGTACCTATTCTGGGACCCTAATGTGTGTGGATGAACTATGTGGAATATTTTTGGACCATTGGCTTCCCTGAAAACAGGCACTGACAGGAGGAGCAATATGAGTCTGCCAGAGGTCATCACGCTGGATGGGGATGGTGATGGAGGCTTTGGTGGTCCACACAACCAAGAAGTAGGTGTCCCTTCCAGTGATGTGGCGCTGATCTTGGACCTGGTGTTAGTAAGGATGGTCTTCACAGAGGCGGTAAGACCCTCCCTCCTTGATACAGAAATCCTTAGACTTCACTGCTTCTTCAATGGTAAGGTCCCATGCACCATAGGGACACTTGACCTCCACTGCTGTGGTGCCCACCAGACCATCCGGTGAGGCACCCAGGATCCCAGACCCCGTGAACCAAAGCCCTGACTCCTGCACATCCATTCCTGTAGCCATTTTGAATGCCTTGATGTCCTCCTCTTTGTTATCTGTGCCCCACTTTACAGACAACACCCCCTGTGATCCGAGGACCCTTTTTAGCAGCGACAGAGTAACGAGCTTGGCCCTAACCCCTGCTCCATAATTGCTGGCCCTTAGCCACTGAAGATAGTCCTCTGTGGGCTCTCGGGACAGAGGGTTGTAGTCTTCGGCCGGGTACAGGTTCTCCACTGACTGCACCTGGTTGGGCACGGCTGGCTTCCTCCACTCGCATTCCACATCTGTACAGTCGATATTGTGAACCGCCAAAATAGGCTGCATGGCTACACTTATGAGCTCCACAGAGGCATTCACTTGTGGTAGAGAATCCCCTGGTTACCTATAGAGACCTGCCAAGAGGAAGGATGTTAAGTGCCACATGCCTTTCAATGCATGACTTTGAACACCTTGAAAAGGATTTGTTGTAAGAAATGTGCTATATAAAATAAGTTTGATTTGATTGATGACATTACAGCTGAATAATATTTAATCAACTGTGCAGTTTTTCCATAAACTTTAATTGATAACTTGGAATTTTATCACTTGATATATCAATCATACAGTGGAAAGGATCCTGTAAATCAAGACTGTGTGATTTGTATCAGGTCATGCAACTACTATACAGGCTGGATGTCTGTAAACAAAGTCAATAATTCTGAACGTCAATAGATTTTTAGATTTATTCTCATCAATGACAACATTCTGGAACTTCCACTACATGACTAAAAGTATGTGGATACCTGCTCGTTGAACATCTTCCAAAACCATGGGCATTAATATGGAGTTGGTCCCCCCTTTGCTGCTATAACAGCCTCTACTCTTCTGGGAAGGCTTTCCACTAGATGTTGAACAATTTCTGCGGGGACTTGCTTCCATTCAGCCACAAGAGGTCGGGCACTGATGTTGGGCGATTAGGCCTGGCTCGCAGTCGGCATTCCAATTCATCCCAAAAGTGTTAGATGGGGTTGTGGTCAGGGCTGTGTGCAGGCTAGTCAAGTTCTTCCGCACCGATCTCGACAAACCATTTCTGTATGGACCACGCTTTGTGCACGGAGGCATTGTCATGCTGAAACAGGAAAGGGCCTTCCCCAAACTGTTGCCACAAAGTTTGAAGCACAGAATCGTCTAGAATGTCATTGTATGCTGTAGCATTAAGATTTCCCTTCAGTGGAACTAAGGGGCCTAGCCTGAACCATGAAAAACAGCCCCAGACCATTATTCCTCCTCCACTAAACTCTACAGTTGGCACTATGCATTCGGGCAGGTAGCGTTCTCCTGGTCCGCCAAACCCAGATTCGTCTGTCGGACTGCCATATGGTGAAGCTTGATTCATCACTCCAGAGAACGCGTTTCCACTGCTCCAGAGTCTAATGGCGGTGAGCTTTACATCACTCCAGCCGACGCTTGGCATTGCGCATGGTGATCTTAGGCTTGTGTGCAGCTGCTCGGCCATGGAAACCCATTTCATGAAGCTCCCGACTAACAGTTCTTGTGCTGACGTTGCTTCCAGAGGCAGTTTGGAACTCGGTAGTGAGTGTTGCAACCGAGGACAGATGATTTTTACGCTTTATGTGGTCCTGTTTTGTGAGCTTGTGTGGCCTACCACTTCGCGGCTGAGCCGTTGTTGCTCCTAGACATTTCCATTTCACAATAACTGCACTTACAGTTGACCAGGGCATTTATAGCAGGGCAGAAATTTGACTAACTGACTTGTTGGAAAGGTGGCATCCTATGACGGTGCCACGTTGAAAGTCACTGAGTTCTGCAGGAAGGCCATTCTACTGCCAATGTTTGTCTTTGGCGATTGCATGGCTGTGTACTCGATTTTATACTTCTGTCAGCAACGGGTGTGGCTGAAATAGCCGAATGCACTAATTTGAATGGGTGTCCACATACTTTTTTATATATAGTGTAGTTATCACTCATCTAAATCTGGTAAGTTGCCCCTCACTATAGCAGCACTTCTCCACATGGCCAGTCTTATAGTGGTCTTCTTCCCTTGTAATGCTCTTATGCTCATCCTTGAAAAATGCCATAAATTCTGAAATAGACACCAAAGTCGACATACTGTACAAAAAATTATTTAGGCTAAGTAATACAACAATAATTGTTTGATCTGCTGCTCTGCTAACTAGCTAGCTAAAGTGTAATCAGTGGCTAGCTAAGATAGAGAAAGGGGAAGGAAGAAGTTCAACACTTTATTCAATTAATTTCAATACAGCACATAGATTCATCATGGATTGGGCACAGGTCTCTGATCGCGCTGGTGAACAGTAGCTGACAGTGTCGGAGCTTCCTACAGGAATTTGTTTTGTTGCTGAGGTCTTCCCTGTTGCTAATTAACATTTCAATTTTTTTTGGAGTAAATTGAAAATATATTGATAAAACTCACCTTGTGCGAGAGAGAGAGAATTACAAGCCTACATCAAACACATACTTAGTTTGAAGTGTTTGTAACATTCACTATGTGAAAAATGTATGGTAAAATAATTATTGGAACCATTTCCATGTTTGACCGCTAGGTTTTATGGGTATTATGAAGCATCAACTGTGCCAGACTATAGCTATCAACATACTAGTATTTGTGTAAACTTTCAAAATAAATGCTAGTATGAGTAATACAATATTTAAAATAGCCTGGCTGACGCGACCCACGTGACTCACAGCGCAGGGAGAGGGTAAAAGTCTAAAAGTATTTGGTTTGAAATATACACTGAACAAAATAGAAACGCAACATGTAAAGTGTTAGTCCCATGTTTCATGAGCTGAAATGAAAGATACCAGAAATGTTCCATACACACATAAAGTTTTTCTCTCAAAGTTCGTGCACAAATTTGTTTACATCCCTGTGAGCATTTCTAATTTGCCAAGAGAATCTATCCACCTGACAGGTGTGGCATATCAAGAAGCTGATTAAACAGCATGATCATTACACAGGTGCACCTTGTGCTGGGGACAATAAAAGACCACTCTAAAATGTGCAGTTTTGTCACACAACACAATGCCACAGATGTCTCAAGTTTGAGGGAGCATGCAATTGGCATGCAGGAATGTCCACCAGAGCTGTTGCCAGAGAATGTAATGTTATTTTCTCTACCATAAGCTGCCTCCGTTGTTTTAGAGAATTTGGCAGTACATCCATCCGGCCTCACAACCGCAGACCACGTGTATGGCGTTGTGTGGGCGAGTGGTTTACTGATGTCAACGTTGTGAACAGAGTGCTCCATGGTGTCAGTGGGGTTATGGTATGGGCATGCATAAGCGAAGGACAACAAACACAATTGCAGTTTATCGATGGCAATTTGAATGCACAGCAATACCGTGACGAGATCCTGAGGACCATTGTCGTGCCATTCATCCGCCTCCATCACCTCATGTTTCAGCATGAAAATGCACTGCCCCATGTCGCAAGGATCTGTATACAATTCTTGGAAGCTGAAAATGTCCCAGTTCTTCCATGGCCTGCATACTGACCAGACATGCCATTATTTGAGCATGTTTGGGATGCTCTGGATCGACGTGTACGACAGCGTGTTCCAGTTCCCGCCAATATCCAGCAACTTCGCACAGCCATTGAATAGGAATGGAACAACATTCCACAGGCCACAATCAACAGCCTGATCAACTCCGTGCGAAGGAGATGTGTCACGCTGCATGAGGCAAATGGTGGTCACACCAGATACTGAATGGTTTTCTGAGCCACGCCCCTACCTTTTAAAAAAGTTATCTGTGACCAACAGATGCATATCTGTATTCCCAGTCATGTGAAATCCATAGATTAGGGCCTAATGAATTTATTTAAATTGACTGATTTCCTCATGAACTGTGTAAGTCAGTAAAATCTTTGAAATTGTTACATGTTGCTTTTATATATTTTTTTCAGTGTACTTAAGTATAAAAAGTAAATATAATTGCTAAAATATACTTAAGTATCAAAAGTAAAAGTATAAATCGTTTCAAATTCCTTATATTAAGAAAATATTTTTAATTTACGGATAGCCAGGGGCACACTTAATCACTCAGACATAATTTACAAAAGAAGCATTTGTGTTTTGTGAGTCCGCCAGATCAGAGACAGTAGGGATAACCAGGGATGTTCTCTTAATTAGTGCTTGAATTTGACAATTTTCCTGTCCTGCTAAGCATTAAACATTTAACAAGTAGTTGAAATAAAAAGTACATAATTTTCTTTAGGAATGTAGTGAAGTAAAAGTACGTTTTCAAAAATATTAATAGTAGAGTACAGATACCACCTAAAAATACTTAAGTAGTACTTTATAAAGTATTTTTTACTTATGTACTTTACACCACTGGAGGGTCGTCACTAGCTTCTATAGCCACAAAGTCATAATTATGGCCAAACCCTGTCTATTTCTACAATTTGTCTTCTTAAAAATTGATTTTAAACCTAACCGTAACCATAACCCTAACCTTAACCACACTGCTAACCTTATGCCTAGCCTAACCCTAACCTTAAATTAAGACCAAAAAGCAACAACAACAGAAATCATGAATTTTTACCATATAGCCAATTTTGACTTTGTGGCTATATAATCTATTGGAAACCCAGGGAGAGCTGTGACCACACTGGTCTGGAAAGGAGGCCGTTTGTTCATACAATATTCGCTCAGAAATTGTGTGACAGCTTTGATTGGTTTTCTCAAATATTTTTGTATTTCTCCGGTGTTGAGACCTCTTGTTGTTTGGATTTGAAAATCCAACTGTTGTAATGGAACGGTGCGGCGCTCGGGGGGCTGTGTGTGGCTGTTCATGTGGGTGTTTGAGTGAGAGAGACATTATTCATTATCAACACATTGTGCCGACAACATCAAAGAGCCATTCCAGACCCTGAAGTCAGGACGACTCCAGGAGTTGTGTTAGCCAGACTAGGTCTCAGCTGGCTTCACAGCTTTTAGACTTCCAACATAAATCTGACATCATTGCTCCTTCACATTTAACACACACACACACCAAGTTTCAAGTTTTATTAGTCATAAGTACACACATGGTATACACGTCCAACAAAATGCTTACTTGCAGGTTACTTCTCAATAATGCAACAACAATAAAACATTTGTAAAAGATAAGAATACGAGCATAAAGTAAATGGCTCAGTAGAATATAATAAACATTTTAGCAAGTATAATACAGGAAGCCACAAGTCCAATATTTACACACGTTTTGGGGAAGGGGTATTGGGGGGCATGTGTTTAAATTGTGCAGTATTTAGCAATCATAATAAGAGTCTCGTAGCAGCAGTTGTGATGTGTGTGCAGCATGAATGTATATGTGTTTTTGTGTGTGTGTGTGTATGTGTGTGTGTGCGAGTGAGTGAGTGAGACACAGACATAGTCATTTGGGTTCAACTATCTATCTCTCTCCCTCTGTCTCTCTCTCTCTCTCAGTTCAATTCAAAGGGCTTTATTGGCATGGGAAACATATGTTTACATTGCCAAAGCAAGTGAGATAGATAATAAACAAAACTGAACAGTAAACATTACACTCACAAACGTTTAAAACGAATAGAGACATTTCAAATGTCATATTATGGCTATGTACAGTGTTATAATGTTGTGCAAATAGTTAAAGTACAAAAAGGAAAATAAATAAACACATATGGGTTGTATTTACAGTGATGTTTGTTCTTCACTGGTTGCCCTTTTCTTGTGGCAACAGGATACACATATTGCTGCTGTGATGGCACCGTGGTATTTATCAAAATTGGATTTGTTTTGGAATTCTTTGTGGGTCTGTGTTATCTGAGGGAAATATGTGTCTCTGATATGGTCATACATTTGGCAGGAGGTTTGGAAGTGCAGCTCAGTTTCCACCTCATTTTGTGAGCAGTGTGCACGTAGCCTGTTTTCTCTTGAGAGCCAGGTCTGCCTACGACAGCCTCTCTCAATAGTAAGGCCATGCTCACTGAGTCTGTATATAGTCAAAGCTTTCCTTTAATTTTGAGTCAGTCAGAGTGGTCAGGTATTCTCCCACTGTGTACTCAATGTTTAGGGCCAAATAGCATTCCAGTTTGCTCTGTTTTTTTAAATTCTTTCCAATGTGTCAAGTAATTATCTTTTTGTTTTCTCATGATTTGGTTGGGTTTAATTGTGTTGCCGTTGCTGTCCCCAGGACCAGCTTGCTTAGGGGACTCTTCTCTAGGTTCATCTCTCTGTAGGTGATGATTTTGTTATGGAAGGTTTGGGAATCACTTCCTTTTAGGTGGTTGTAGAATTTAATGGTTATTTTCTAGATTTTGATAATTAGCGGGTAGCGGTCTAATTCTGCTCTGCATGCATTATTTGGTGTTTTACGTTGTACATGGAGGATGTTTTTGCAGAATTCTGCATGCAGAGTCTCAATTTGGTGTTGTCCCATTTAGTGAATTCTTGGTTGGTGAGCGGACCCCAGACCTCACAACCATAAAGGGCAATGGGTTCTATAACTGATTCAAGTATTTTTTAGGCAGATCCTAATTGGGATGTCAAATTTGATGTTCCTTTTAATGGAGTAGAAGGCCCTTCTTGCCTTGTCTCTCAGATCATTCACAGCTTTGTGGAAGTTACCTCTGGCGCTGATGTTTAGGCCGAGGTATGTATCGTTTTTTTGTGTGCTCTAGGGCAACAGTGTCTAGGTGGAATTTGTATTTGTGGTCCTGTCTCTCTCTCGCTCTCTCTTAATATCGCTTTATTATACCCCTTTTCCTCTGACTGTCTTCATGTATAATTGAAATGTGTCCTAATGGCCCATGGCCCACTGTCTTCATTTATTATTGAGATCTATCCTAATGGCCCATGGCCCACTGTCTTCATGTATAATTGAGATGTGTCCGAATGGCCCATGGCCCACTGTCTTCATGTATAATTGAGATGTGTCCGAATGGCCCACTGTCTTCATGTATAATTGAGATGTGTCCTAATGGCCAATGGCCCACTGTCTTCATGTATAATTGAGATGTGTCCTAATGACCCACTGTCTTCATGTATAATTGAGATGTGTCCTAATGACCCGCTGTCTTCATGTATAATTGAGATGTGTCCTAATGACCCATTGCCCACTGTCTTCATGTATAATTGAGATGTGTCCTAATGACCCACTGTCTTCATGTATAATTGAGATGTGTCCTAATGGCCCATGGCCCACTGTCTTCATGTATAATTGAGATGTGTCCTAATGGCCCATGGCCCACTGTCTTCATATATAATTGAGATGTGTCCTAATGACCCATTGCCCACTGTCTTCATGTATAATTGAAATGTGTCCTAATGACCCACTGTCTTCATGTATAATTGAGATGTGTCCTAATGGCCCAAGGCCCACTGTCTTCATGTATAATTGAGATGTGTCCTAATGGCCAATGGCCCACTGTCTTCATATATAATTGAGATGTGTCCTAATGACCCACTGTCTTCATGTATAATTGAGATGTGTCCTAATGACCCACTGTCTTCATGTATAATTGAGATGTGTCCTAATGACCCATTGCCCACTGTCTTCATGTATAATTGAGATGTGTCCTAATGACCCACTGTCTTCATATATAATTGAGATGTGTCCTAATGACCCATGGCACACTGTCTTCATGTATAATTGAGATGTGTCCTAATGACCCACTGTCTTCATGTATAATTGAGATGTGTCCTAATGACCCATGGCCCACTGTCTTCATGTATAATTGAGATGTGTCCTAATGACCCATGGCCCACTGTCTTCATGTATAATTGAGATGTGTCCTAATGACCCACTGTCTTCATGTATAATTGAGATGTGTCCTAATGGCCCATGGCCCACTGTCTTCATGTATAATTGAGATGTGTCGTAATGGTCCATGGTCTGTCTAACTGCACACACTTCACCACCACAGCCTGATGCACTCTCTGTAAATAAACACTAGGGCCAGACAGCTGTGGGCTTTTATATCCTATGATGGCTTGCAGTGAAATAGGATATGGGTCATTCTCATTTGAGCGAACATTTGACCGAACATTTTTCAAATATCATTTTTCACTAAATGTCCTCTTGAAACACTGAGATTAGGATCTGTACTTATCTATTTCATAATTATTATTATTATTATTATGTTTTTTTATCAGATATTATGCATTCTACCACAATTTCCACAACATTCTCATTACGGTAACAGTCCCAAAAAGTAATGAACAAATAAATGTCTAATATTTTTTAACATTTCTCCCCTAATGAAAAGGCCTGAGTTAAACATAAAACTGAAAGTAAAAATATTTTTAATGAAATTATGCAATTATAATAAAATTCAATCAGACTTATTTTCCAATTTGAGCTTTTTATCCGTTTTGGTAATGAGAAGGCAAAGTGCGGTAAAGGAGGTGTTTGAGAATAAGAACCTCATTCTGAAGGTATGTAAGCGAGTAAATTAACTTCACTTCTACTACTCCTCTAGATGATGCAGGATTGGTGAATAAATGGTATAAAATGTTTATGATTCATGGACAAACTACAGCAACATATTTTGTGTTTATTCAAATAAGTTAGGTTTTTCTAAAGTACAATTTTATAAAATTACCCGCACATTTTATCCAGACGCATTTCGGTAATGAGAATTTGTGGTGCAAATGAACACAATTCTGGCTAAAATGTCAAATGTTTTTAAAATAATACACTTTGCCAAAAAGCTAGACATCTTAGTCCTCAGAATGATAGTTGATTTTTGCAGATGCATCATGGATTTGTAACTCAATTTGCTACAGACATTGTAAAACTGGTTTAATGGTGGCACTTTGTCTCTCACACATGTCAGAGGGGACTTGCATAGAGATGACAGTGAACACATCTTTTTATCTATCTTTCTCTGTCTCTCTTTTCCTTTTCTTTCTCGAACATTCCTCTTCTTTTATTGAAATAATCAAATGAGATGAATAAATTGAGTGAGAGAGAGAGAGAGAGACAGAGACTGACATCTCCTGTGTGTCTGTGAAGATCGTGCTCAGTGAATCTATAGGGCTGTCTACCCTCACCGCACCCCATCCACCCCTAGCAGCTGTAATAGCATGAGCAGACTATTGTTCTTAAGTCACTAAGACTGTCTAAAAGCCACAACTACTAGCACCAAGTTAGTAGCACTAGTTTATATCTTTGACAATATGTGTCGCTCAATATGTGTCGTTCCATAAGCCCCTGGAGGTATGCTTTAATGGTCTATTTATAATTCATTGGAGATGCTTTTATGGTCTATTTATAATTCATTGGAGTTGGGGGGGGTGTAATCTGATCATTTTCAAACCATCGCCGAGTCATTATTCTTTCTGACAGGACCAAACACCTGAGTCACCACCGTGAAGGATGGCTGGTCAGTCCGAGGGCTCCTGTACGTCAAACACACAGAAGCACAATAAAACACCACTCACTCACTCCAGTGGTTCTAGTTCTGTACGTTTACTTGCTTTGTCACTGATAGGAAATATAACAAACGTAACTTGTGGGAACGGGATGAATGGTAAAATTGTGTATTTTAAACGGGTTGTTGTGCGAGTCAGTGCATGGTTGTGCACTGTGTGAGAGACCGTGATAAGGTCCTTTTAAATAAGACCATTCGGTCCCGACAACGTCACGACAACCGCAGATCCAACTCATCGGAAAGCCCCCACCCCATGACCCAACTAGGAATTTAGATCACATATACAGTACACTACCGGTCAAAAGTTTTAGAACACCTACTCATTCAAGGGTTTTTCTTTTTTTTTTTTTTACTATTTTCTACATTGTAGAATAATAGTGAAGACATCAAAACTATGAAATAACACATGGAATCATGTAGTAACCAAAAAAGTGTTAAAAAAATCTAAATATATTTTAGATTTTAGATTCTTCAAAGTAGCCAGCCTTTGCCTTGAAGACAGCTTTGCACACTCTTGCCATTCTCTCAACTAGCTTCACCTGGAATCAGAGGTGTGGACTCGAGTCATGTGACTTGGACTCGAGTCAGACTCGAGTCATGAATTTGATGACTTCAGACTCGACTCGACAAAATGTACAAAGACTTGCAACTCGACTTGGACTTTAACATCAATGACTCGTGACTTGACTTGGACTTGCGCCTTATGACTCGAGAAGACTTGCTACGAGGACTTGTAATGACTTGCAAAGGCTTGCTAAGAGGACTTGAAATGACTCGAAACTAAAATGTAGGACTTTGGACTCGACTTGAGACTTGATGGCTTTGACTTTTGACTCGACTTGGGACTTGCCTCATCTTTGACTCGACTTGACTCGGGACTCGAGGGCAAAGACTTGAGACTTACTTGTGACTTGCATAACAATGACTTTGTCCCACCTCTGCCTGGAATGCTTTTCCAAATCTTGAAGGACTTTACATTCCCACATAAGTGGCGCAGTGGTCTAAGGCACTGCATCGCAGTGCTAGCTGTGCCACTATAGATCCTGGTTTGAATCCAGGCTCTGTTGTAGCCGGCCGCGACCGGGAGACCCATGGGGCAGGGCACAATTGGCCGAGCGTCGTCCAGGGTAGGGGAGGGAATGGCCGGCAGGGATGTAGCTCAGTTGGTGGAGCATGGCATTTGCAACGCCAGGGTTGTGGGTTCGATTCCCAGGGGGGCAGTATGAAAAATTCAATAAAAATAATGTATGCACTCACTAACTGTAAGTCGCTCTGGATAAGAGTGTCTGCTAAATGACTAAAATGTAAATATGCTGAGCACTTGTTGGCTGCTTTTCCTTCACTCTGCGGTCCGACTCATACCAAACCATCTCAATTTGGTTGAGGTTGGGGGATTGTGGAGGCCAGGTCATCTGATGCAGCACTCCATCACTCTCCTTCTTGGTAAAACAGCCCTTACACAGCCTGGAGGTGTGTTGGGTCATTGTCCTGTTGAAAAACAAATGATAGTCCCACTAAGCCCAAACCAGATGGGATGGCATATCGCTGCAGAATGCTGTGGTAGCCATGCTGGTTAAGTGTGCCTTGAATTTGAAATAAATCACAGACAGTGTGTCACGGATTCAGCCGAGGCTGCTCCTCCTCCTTGCTCGGGCAGGCTTCGGCGTTCATCGTCCCTGGAGTACTAGCTACTACCGATCGATGTTTCAGTGTTTTGTCTTGTTTGGTCTTTATTGTTTACACCTGTTTCCCATTATGTTACATTGTATTCCCTTTAAGTACCCCTGTCTCTCATTGTTTGTTGTGTGTGATTGTTTTCCGTGAGGTCGGCAGTTGCTGTTTGTATGCGCATTTTGTTCCTCCCTGTTAGGAGGTTTTGTTTTGTATGTTCCTTTACTGTGCTAATAAAGTACGTCTGCCAGTAGCTCGGTGTCCTGCACTTGACTTCGTTCACCGCATACACGTCACCTTGACAGAATCACACACCACACATGGAGTCAGCAGGAGCGGCGGTGCCAGCTGGATCAATGGAAGAACGCGTCGAACAACAAGCGGCCATGATCCAGGCTCTCAGCACCGCCATGGAAAGGGTGGTGAGCACTATGGAGCGATGGGAAAGAGGGGGTCTGCCTACACCTCCTCCGACGATACCACCACCATCGGCGATGCCCATCGCTTCACCTCCGGGGTTCAGTGGGATTCGGCTCTCGCTCCCGAGGGCTTATGATGGCACAGCTGCCGGGTGTCAGGGTTTCTTGCTCCAGGTTGAACTCTACCTGGCAACCATCCACCCGGTGCCCTCGGGATACGAGAGCGTGTCCGCCCTCATCTCCTGTCTGTCCGGCAAGGCGCTGGAGTGGCCAACGCCAAGTGGGGGGGAATAGACGCCACTACTGTCAACTATGCGGAGTTCACCCGCCGCTTCAGGGCAGTATTCGATCATCCACCAGAGGGTAAAGCGGCGGGTGAGCGTCTATTCCACCTCAGACAGGGGAAGAGGAGCGCACAGGAGTTTGCACTGGACTTCCGGACGCTGGCTGCCAACGCGGGATGGAATGAGAGGGCCCTCATCGACCACTACAGATGTAGCCTGAGGGAGGACGTGCATCGGGAATTGGCCTGCAGGGACACCAACCTCAGCTTCGACCAACTGGTGGACATGTCAATTCGCCTGGATACCCTGTTGGCCACACGCGGACCCCATCCCCCATCACTTCCGAGCCGACCCCTATGGAGCTCGGAGGTGCTGGTGCTAGGGAGATCAGGAGAGAGACCAGGAGAGAGGCCGTCCCCTGCACCAACTGTGGCCGCAGAGGACACACTGCTGGTCGGTGCTGGGGAGGGTCTCCTAGGAATCGAGGCAGTAGGCAGCGCACTGATGAGTCATTCCAGGTGAGTAGGCACCCAACTCACCCAGAGCTCTCTCTTGCGCATATGTGTATTAAAGTTGTGTTTCCCGAGGTTTCTCCTCACTCCCAGCATAAGGCGCTAGTAGATTCAGGCGCAGCTGGGAATTTTATCGATCGCCAGTTCACCTATAAGTTAGGGATTCCTATTGTACCCGTTGATGTGCCCTTCCCCATCCATGCCCTAGATAGCCGCCCTTTGGGGTCAGGATTGATTAGGGAAGTCACAGCGCCTCTCAGGATGAAAACGCAGGAGGGCCATGAGGAGATAATTTGTTTGTATTTGATTGATTCTCCTGCGTTTCCCGTGGTGTTGGGGCTTCCCTGGTTAACATCTCATGACCCCAACATTTCATGGCAACAGAGGGCTCTCAAGGGATGGTCTGATCAGTGTTTCGGGCAGTGTGTAGGTGTTTCCGTAGGGGCAACGACAGTGGAAAGCCCGAACCAAGTTCCCACCATGCACATTCCACCTGAATATGCCGATTTGGCACTCGCCTTCTGTAAAAAGAAGGTGACTCAATTACCACCTCACCTCCAAGTAGGCGCTGCGCTTCCTCGTAGTCATGTGTATCCTCTGTCTCAGGAGGAGACGGCGGCTATGGAGACATATGTCACCGAATCTCTGAGACAGGGATACATACGGCCGTCCACTTCCCCTGCGTCATCAAGTTAATTTTTTGTGAAGAAGAAGGATGGGGGTTTACGCCCGTGTATTGATTACTGTGGTCTCAATCAGATCACAATCAAATACAGCTATCCTCTCCCTCTGATTGCTAGTATGACGGAGTCATTACACGGGGCGCGATTTTTCACAAAATTGGATCTCAGGAGCGCCTACAACCTGGTGCGCATTAGGGAGGGAGATGAGTGGAAGACAGCATTCAGTACCACCTCGGATCACTATGAGTACCTCGTCATGCCATACGGTTTAATGAATGCTCCTTCAGTCTTCCAATCGTTTGTGGACAAGATTTTCCGGGACTTGCATGGACAGGGTGTAGTGGTGTATATTGATGACATTCTAATATACTCCGCTACACGAGCCGAGCATGTGTCCCTGGTATGTCGGGTGCTTGGTAGACTGTTGGAGCATGACCTGTATGCGAAGGCGGAGAAATGTCTGTTCTTCCAGGAGTCCATCTCCTTCCTGGGACATCGGTTGTCTGCGTCAGGGGTGGAGATGGAGATTGACCGCGTTTCCGCCGTGCGTAATTGGCAGACTCCCACCACAGTGAAGGAAGTGCAGCGGTTCTTGGGTTTTGCCAATTAATACCGGAGGTTTATCCGGGGCTTTGGACAGGTAGCAGCTCCCATTACCTCCCTGCTAAAGGGGGGTCCGGTGCGTCTGCAGTGGTCGGCTGAGGCGGACAGGGCTTTTAGACATCTGAAGGACCTGTTTACCTCGGCTCCAGTGCTGGCACATCCGGATCCCTCTTTGGCGTTCCAAGTGGAAGTGGATGCGTCCGAGGCTGGGATCGGTGCTGTACTGTCTCAGCGCTCGGGTACGCCACCAAAACTCTGCCCCTGTGCTTTCTATTCTAAGAAGCTCAGTCCGGCGGAGCGCAATTATGACATGGAGGACAGGGAGCTGTTAGCTGTGGTTCAAGCCCTGAAGGTGTGGAGGCATTGGCTTGAGGGGCCTAAACACCCTTTTCTCATTCTGACTGACCATCGTAACCTGGAGTACATCCGGGCATCGAGGAGGCTGAACCCTCGCCAGGCTATGTTTTTTACCCGATTTGTATTTAAGCTCACCTATAGACCAGGGTCACAAAACGCTAAGGCAGACGCCCTGTCCCGACTATATGACACAGAGGAGAGGTCCATTGAGCCCACTCCCATACTTCCGGAGTCTTGTCTGGTGGCACCGGTGGTGTGGTAGGTTGATGCGGACATTGAGCGGGCGTTACGTACCGATCCTACTTCCCCACAGTGTCCAGAGGGTCGGAAGTACGTGCCACTCGAGGTTCGTGATCGATTAATATATTGGGCTCACATGTCACCCTCCTCTGGTCATCCCGGTATTGGTCGGACAGTGCACTGCCTTAGTGGGAAGTACTGGTGGCCCACTTTAGCTAAGGACGTGAGGGTTTATGTTTCCTCCTGCTCGGTGTGTGCCCAGTGTAAGGCGCCTAGACACCTGCCCAGAGGGAAGTTACAACCCCTACCCGTTCCACAACGGCCGTGGTCTCACCTATCGGTGGATTTTGTCACGGACCTTCCCCCCTCCCAGGGGAACACGACGATCTTGGTCGTTGTGGATCGGTTTTCGAAGGCCTGCCGTCTCAGTCCTATGCCAGGTCTCCCTACAGCCCTACAAACTGCTGACGCCCTGTTTACACACGTCTTCCGGCACTACGGGGTACCTGAGGATATAGTGTCTGATCGGGGTCCCCAGTTCACCTCTAGAGTCTGGAGGGCGTTTATGGAACGTCTGGGGGTCTCGATTAGCCTTACATCAGGTTTTCACCCCGAGAGTAATGGGCAGGTGGAGAGAGTGAACCAGGATGTGGGTAGGTTTCTGAGGTCCTATTGCCAGGACCGGCAGGGGGAGTGGTCGGGATATATCCCCTGGGCAGAGATAGCCCAAAACTCACTCCGCCACTCCTCCACTAACCTTACGCCTTTTCAGTGTGTGCTAGGGTATCAGCCGGTCCTGGCACCTTGGCATCAGAGCCAGATCGAAGCCCCTGCGGTGGACGAGTGGTTTCGGCGCTCGGAAGAAACCTGGAACACTGCGCATGTCCATCTGCAACGGGCTATCAGGTGGCAAAAGGCGAGCGCCGACCGCCACCGCAGTGAGGCTCCGGTGTATGCACCGGGAGATCGGGTCTGGCTCTCGACCCGAAACCTGCCCCTCCGCCTGCCCTGCCGGAAGCTGGGTCGGCGGTTTGTGGGGCCATTTAAAGTCCTGAGGAGATTGAACGAGGTATGTTATAGGTCACAACTGCCCATTAATTACCGCATTAACCCCTCGTTCCATGTGTCTCTCCTCAGGCCGGTAGTAGCTGGTCCACTCCAGGAGAGTGAGGTATGAGAGGCTCCTCCACCCCCACTGGACATCGAGGGGGCTCCGGCGTACTCAGTCCGGTCCATCTTGGATTCGAGGCGTCGGATGGGGGGCCTGCAGTATCTCGTGGTGGGAGGGCTACGGTCCGGAGGAACGGTGCTGGGTCCCTAGGAGGGACATCCTAGATCCCTCCATGTTGAGGGATTTCCACCGGAGTCATCCGACTCGCCCTGCTCCGCGTCCTCCTGGCCGTCCCCGAGGCCGGGGTCAGCGCACGGCTGGGGCCGCGCGTCAAGGGGGGGGGGGTACTGTAATGGATTCAGCCGAGGCTGCTCCTCCTCCTTGCTCGGGCAGGCTTCGGCGTTCGTCGTCCCCGGAGTACTAGCTACTACCGATCGATGTTTCAGTGTTTGTCTTGTTTGGTCTTTATTGTTTACACCTGTTTCCCATTATGTTACATTGTATTCCCTTTAAGTACCCCTGTCTCTCATTGTTTGTTGTGTGTGATTGTTTTCCCTGAGGTCGGCAGTTGCTGTTTGTATGCGCGTTTTGTTCCTCCCTGTTAGGAGGTTTGTTTTGTATGTTCCTTTACTGTGCTAGTAAAGTACGTCTGCCAGTAGCTCGGTGTCCTGCGCTTGACTTCGTTCACCGCATACACGTCACCTTGACACAGTGTCTCCAGCAAAGCACCCCCATACCATAACACCTCCACCTCCATGCTTTACGGTGGAAAATACACATGTGGAGATCATCCGTTCACCCACACCGCGTCTCACAAAGACATGGCGGTTGGAACCAAAAATCTCAAATTTGGACTCCAGACCAAAGGACACATTTCCACCAGTCTAATGTCCATTGCTCGTGTTTCTTGGCCCAAGCAAGTCTCTTCTTATTATTGGTGTCCTTTAGTAGTGGTTTCTTTGCAGCAATTTGACCATAAAGGCCTGATTCACGCAGTCTCCTCCGAACAGTTGATGTCGAGATGTGTCTGTTACTTGAACTCTGTGAAGCATTTACTTGAGCTGCAATTTCTGAGGCTGCTAACTCCAATGAACATATCCTCTGCAGCAGAGGTAACTCTGGGTCTTCCATTCTTGTGGCGGTCCTCATGAGAGCCAGTTTCATCATTGCGCTTGATGGTTTTTGTGACTGCACTTGAAGAAACTGTTCCGTATTGACTGACCTTCATGTCTTAAAGTAATGATGTACTGTAATTTATCTTTGCTTATTAGAGCTGTTCTTGCCATAATATGGCCTTGGTCTTCTACCAAATAGGGCTATCTTCTGTATACCCCCCCCTACCTTGTCACAACACAACTGATTGGCTCAAACACATTAAGAAGGAAAGAAATTCCACAAATTAACTTTTAAGAAGGCATACCTGTTAATTGAAATGCATTCCAGGTGACTACCTCATGAAGCTGGTTGAGAGAATGCCAAGCGTGTGCAAAGTTGTCATCATGGCAAAGGGTGGCTATTTGAAGAATCTCTAATATAAAATATGTTTTGATTTGTTTAATACTTTTTTAATTACTACAAGATTCCATATGTGTTATTTCATAGTTTTGATGGCTTCACTATTATTTTACAATGTAGAAAATAGTAAAAATAAAGAAAAACCCTTGAATGAGTAGGTGTTCTAAAACTTTTGACCGGTTGTGTACAGTGGGGAAAAAAAAGTATTTAGTCAGCCACCAATTGTGCAAGTTCTCCCACTTAAAAAGATGAGAGAGGCCTGTAATTTTCATCATAGGTACACGTCAACTATGACAGACAAATTGAGAAAAAAAATCCAGATAATCACATTGTAGGATTTTTTATGAATTTATTTGCAAATTATGGTGGAAAATAAGTATTTGGTCACCTACAAACAAGCACGATTTCTGGCTCTCACAGACCTTTAACTTCTTCTTTAAGAGGCTCCTCTGTCCTCCACTCGTTACCTGTATTAATGGCACCTGTTTGAACTTGTTATCAGTATAAAAGACACCTGTCCACAACCTCAAACAGTCACACTCCAAACTCCACTATGGCCAAGACCAAAGAGCTGTCAAAGGACACCAGAAACAAAATTGTAGACCTGCACCAGGCTGGGAAGACTGAATCTGCAATAGGTAAGCAGCTTGGTTTGAAGAAATCAACTGTGGGAGCAATTATTAGGAAATGGAAGACATACAAGACCACTGATAATCTCCCTCGATCTGGGGCTCCACGCAAGATCTCACCCTGTGGGGTCAAAATGATCACAAGAACGGTGAGCAAAAATCCCAGAACCACACAGGGGGACCTAGTGAATGACCTGCAGAGAGCTGGGACCAAAGTAACAAAGCCTACCATCAGTAACACACTACGCCGCCAGGGACTCAAATCCTGCAGTGCCAGACGTGTCCCCCTGCTTAAGCCAGTACATGTCCAGGCCCGTCTGAAGTTTGCTAGAGTGCATTTGGATGATCCAGAAGAGGATTGGGAGAATGTCATATGGTCAGATGAAACCAAAATATAACTTTTTGGTAAAAACTCAACTCGTCGTGTTTGGAGGACAAAGAATGCTGAGTTGCATCCAAAGAACACCATACCTACTGTGAAGCATGGGGGTGGAAACATCATGCTTTGGGGCTGTTTTTTCTGCAAAGGGACCAGGACGACTGATCCGTGTAAAGGAAAGAATGAATGGGGCCATGTATCGTGAGATTTTAAGTGAAAACCTCCTTCCATCAGCAAGGGCATTGAAGATGAAACGTGGCTGGGTCTTTCAGCATGACAATGATCCCAAACACACCGCCCGGGCAACGAAGGAGTGGCTTCGTAGAAGCATTTCAAGGTCCTGGAGTGGCCTAGCCAGTCTCCAGATCTCAACCCCATAGAAAATCTTTGGAGGGGAGTTGAAAGTCTGTGTTGCCCAGCGACAGCCCCAAAACATCACTGCTCTAGAGGAAATCTGCATGGAGGAATGGGCCAAAATACCAGCAACAGTGTGTGAAAACCTTGTGAAGACTTACAGAAAACGTTTGACCTGTGTCATTGCCAACAAAGGGTATATAGCAAAGAATTGAGAAACTTTTGTTATTGACCAAATACTTATTTTCCACCATAATTTGCAAATAAATTCATTAAAAATCCTACAATGTGATTTTCAGGATTTTTTTTTCTCATTTTGTCTGTCATAGTTGACGTGTACCTATGATGAAAATTACAGGCCTCTCTCATCTTTTTAAGTGGGAGAACTTGCACAATTGGTGGCTGACTAAATACTTTTTTTCCCCACTGTACATTTGAAGTGACAATGCAGTGTAGTTACATTGTTCCCTTAGCTGCTATAGTTGTAGAACTAAGGATCTCTGGGGGGACATGGTAATACCTGAGAGGCTACTAGATACTGCCCCCTTCTCTTTGACTTCAGGTCACTGTCATGAAAATGTCAGGAATTAGGTGAAACTCATATACATGTAGGCTACAGATGCTCTCTGATTTGATTCTTGTGAAGTCAGACCCAATGATAACTGTAGATTATTCAGGGAAACAGACATGACTGTAATACACAGACATCCACAGTGGAACAAAAAAAGATTTTCGCTATTAGTCACAGCAGTATAAGAGTCACACTTCGTTCTTGTAACTGAGTTTGACTTAAATGGGTTGCAGTCCATCTGATCTCCAGTAGGTGGAGACAGAGCACCTTGAATGATTGACAAAAATAGGGTACAGGCTGAGAATTCCCTACTCCGCAATAATAATTCTCAGCTAGGTACCAGGGTGATCTCACATGAGGAGAAGCAGTTGGGGAAAAAACAACTCAGTTCAACATGAAAAGTAAAAAATGGATTGATACATAAGCAATAAACAACACAGTATTTTCTACGGAAATCTTTGGGCTCTTGTCCAAAACCATAAAACGATTTTCTATGATAGAGTAGTCATAAATATAAATCATCCAATAACTTCCTATGAGGTTTCTTCCAATCAGATTACTGCAACTACTGATTTTATAAAAACCATAAAAAAATGTTGACTGTGTAAATAATGAAAGTGAATGACAATCATAATGAATCGATGTTGTTTTTCAATGCTGTTTTGCCTACTCCTGAAGCTGCAGGGTTACAGGTTTTGATTGAGTAGAACAGTAGTAGTGGTATAGTAAGAATCACTGCAGTCCCTCAGGGATTAATTATCTGGCCATGGTCCAAAGCGTCTCTAGTTAACAAACTGCAGATACATGGTTTGAAGGATGAGGCGCCGGGCAGGGCTAGATTACGCTCCTGGATTATCACAACTAATCCTGTTATATCTGTAGTCTTAATCTGGCACATTGACGCCTTAACATCTTGATTTATAAGAGGGATAAACGTGTAAATGTCTCTTCACTGTCAGAAATGCTGAAATCTGGTTACGCTTGGACCATAGTTGACAAGGATTTTGTTGCAGACATGCATGTTTGGCTTTACCGCTCATCTTCCTGCTTTTTCTTTTGCAGACCTCAAACCATTTGTTTTAATTTTTTCCCCACCTTTATTTAACCAGGTAAGCCAGTTGAGAACAAGTTCTCATTTACAACTGCGACCTGGCCAAGATAAAGCAAAGCAGTGCGATAAAAACAACAACAACACAGAGTTACATATGGGATAAACAAAACGTACAGTCAATAACACAATAGAAAATCTATATACAGTGTGTGCAAATGTAGTAAATTATGGATCAGGTCCATCTCGCACTCCTGGTAGGGAGTCCACCAACATGTATTTCAGAGCGTCCTCAGTCCCACGGTGTGTGTGAGTCAAACATGAGTCATCCTGGTTTAGATACAAATCAAAGTCTGTGTTTTCTGTGTCATATTACATTTACATTTTAGTCATTTAGCAGACGCTCTTATCCAGAGCGACTTACAGTTAGTGCATACATTTTTTTCTTCTCATACTGGCCCCCCATGGGAATCGAACCCACAACCCTGGCGTTGCAAACGCCATGCTCTACCAACTGAGCTACATCCCTGCCGGCCATTCCCTCCCCTACCCTGGACGACGCTGGGCCAATTGTGCGCCGCCCCATGGGTCTCCCGGCCGGCTACGACAGAGCCTGGATTCGAACCAGGATCTCTAGTGGCACAGCTAGCACATTGGAAAGCCTACTTCAGACATGTTTAAAAGGACAGAACAACAACGATATTGCATATATATTTCCTTCCTTTAAATAGTTACACACACATGCAGAGAGTGAGAGAGAGAGAAAGTGAGATAGAGAGATAAGATGCTGCACAGCCCAACAAATATCTTATGAAGATTTTAAGTGGATGACAAATAACATGAGTTTTGACCTGAGTTTGGCCCCAGGCATCAACAGCAACATAATGCATTTTTCAATGTGCCCACTATATTTTGCTTTGGAAATACATGTGGAAACAAATCTCAGAGAGAATGAGATCAGCAGCCTAAGTCATTAGCTGAATGTATAACTGCAGCCTGCAGGCTACTCCTATTGAAACCGTAATGTCATTAAAAATATATATTTTAAAGACTTGACATTTCAAAACCTATTTACCAGAAAATATTAGTCACAGTACAAAGCTTGCTTTTCTACATTCCCTTACTTCTGGAAACCTTTACTACAGTATTTGCTTTGGGCTGGACTGTCGTCACTGGATGTGATCTGAGAGCGGTGACCGAGGAACCATATAAGGTGCAACCGGAAACAGAAGAAAACATCAAATTCCACGTCAATTTCACTTCGGAACCTCTACATGAGGCTACCTTTCACCATCGTTGACTGAACAGTGTTGTCTTATTTGTTGTCCACGCTTAAAAGGGTCGCGTTATATTTATCTAGAGAACGAGTCGTGCACCATCGAAGTGGTGTGTTGCCTCTTGACAGTTGTAATGTTAGTCGGTGCCAGACAGTGCTGCTAACGCTTGCACACTAGCTAGTCACCATCAGATACTCTCTTGCTGGCAGTATCCGTGGAGGAATCAGTATGGATGCGCCTTTGGTGTTCCTACTGCTGCTGGTCCCACTCCTGCTATGGACCAGCAGCACTTTTGTTTTTTATTTCAAAAAGTCTTTCTACGTGGCCTATATGATGGTTTTGGCTGCGATTGCGATTCCCCTTACTATCCTGAAAAGCGGCGGCAGGGACATCGAAAACATGAGGTAAGTTCCAGGTTGTACAACAGCGCGAGCGGTGCATTGCTAGCTAACGTTTGCTCATGGGAATGGAAGATGGCTACAGTAGCTAGATAGCGTGCCAAAGACTGAAATAATGCAACCATAACATCACAATTTTTTCTACTTGCAGAAAAGCTATTTGCGCATATTTTCACCTGTTCGTTGTTGCATTTTGAAACGGAATGCGAGATGGCTATCCAGCGGTTGCTAAGAAGGCTACCGTTTAGCGAGCGAGCTAGCTCCAATGCATTGCCAGATGTTTGGGACGTTCTGTACCGTACCACGAGGCTAATGCTAGGTAGCTTGCTAACGTTGTCGTTACATCTGGCATTCAGACATGGCCTCAGGGCCCGACATTTCTGTGGCTGGAATCAGGTCGAAACAACATGTATCCAACAGGCGTGTTTTTTTCTTTGCACAGATGTAAAACAACAACTGCAAAAAATGCCACTTTAATCCATGCATTGTTGGCATCGATTTTATGTCTGTTTCAAGTCTAAACAGGACCAAGGCAAGAGGATGTTTTATTTCATCAGTTGGTTTAATGTCATTGGACACAGTGCATTCGGAATGTATTCAGACCCCTTGACTTATTCAACATTTTGTAACGTTACAGCCTTATTCTAAAGTGGATTAAATTGTTTCCCCCCCTCATCAATCTACAAACAATACCCCATAATGACAGCAAAAACAGGCATTTAGAAATTTGTACGAATTTATTTCAGTTCGTCAAATCATTTCCTCAAATTTCTTCAATTGACTTATATCCTTATATGAACTAACTCAGTAAAATCTTTGAAGTTGTTGCGTATTACATATTTATTTGTTCAGTGTAAATGGCAAGTCAAATCGCAATTGCAACATTTGGTGGTTAAAATGAAGGCCTAGAATTATTTGTTGTTGCGAATATTGTCCAGCCCTACCTGGGATTGTGGAAATTATCTCAAATGAGTGCAGAAAATGAAAATAAATAATTATTTTTGGTTTAAGTTTAATTTAATAATGGCAAAGAACAATCAGAATGGAGAAAGACCCATTGAAATCACATAAAATGTATGTGTTGCCACCGTAGGGTCACACACTACTCATAAAGAGAATTTGTATTCTAAAACCTAAAATACCGTTAAATACAGTCATACTGTAAAAAAAAAAAAAAAAAAGGTGATATGATATTTTGACCATATCACCCGGTCCTATCTAGCTTAAACTGAGGGCTTTTATGGGGATTTGTATTGTTATTATGCAAATTTGAGACTAGGGGGTTATTAATATCGAATTATTACTGTGCACGTAAACGTTAACTTGGCTATATACAAGGGGTACCAGGTATTATATCGGTGTGCAGGGGTACGAGGTATTTGAGGTAGATACTGTATGTACATATAACTAGGAATAAAGTGACAGATAGTAAACCGTAACAGCAGTGTATGTGATTAGTCAAAAAAGTGAGTGCAAAAAGGGTTGATGCGGATAGTCCGGGTAGCTATTAGCAGTCTAATGGCTTGGTGGTAAAAGCTGTTTAGGGTCCTGTTGGTTCCAGGCTAGGAGCATCGGTACCGCTTGCCGTGCGGTAGCAGAGAGAACAGTGTATGACTTGGGTGGCTGGAGTCTTTGACAATTTTTAGGGCCTTCCTCTGACACCGCCTGGTATAGAGGTCCAGGATGACAGGGAGCTCGGCCCCAGTGATCTACTGGCCCGTCCGCACTACCCTCTGTAGCGCCTTGCGGTCGGATGCCAAGCAGTTGTGATACCAAGCGGTGATTATAGCCAGTCAAGATGCTGTCAATGATGCAGCTGTGTAACTTTTGGACGATCTGAGGGACCATGCCAAATCTTTTCAGGCTCCTAAGGGGGAAGAGGCGTTGTCATGCCCTCTTCACGAATGTGTTGGTGTGTTTGGACCATGATAGATCCTTAGTGATGTGGACAACGAGGAACTTGAAGCTTTCGACCCGCTCCACTACAGCCCCGTCGATGTTGAGGGAGATATTGTTGTCCTGGCACCACACTGCCAGGTCTCTGACCTTCTCCCTATAGGCTGTCTCATCGTCGTCAGTGATCAGACCTACCACGTTGTGTCGTCTGCAAACTTATTCATGGTGTTGGAGTCGTGTGCGGCCATGCAGTCGTGGGTGAACATGGACTACAGGAGGGGACTAAGCACTCACCCCTGAGGGGCCCCCGTGTTGAGGGTCAGCATGGCGGATGTGTTGTTGCCTACCCTCACCACCTGTAGGTGGCCTGTCAGGAAGTCCAGGATCCAGTTGCAGAGGGAGGTGTTCAGTCCCAGGGCCCTGAGCTTAGTGATGAGCTTTGAGGCCACTATGTTTTTGAACACTGAGCTGTAGTAAAAGAACAGCATTCTCACATAGGTGATATATTTGTCCAAGTGGGAAAGGGCAGTGTGCAGTGCAATAGAGATTGTGTCATCTGTGGATCCATTTGGGTGGTATGGGAATTGGTGGGTCTAGGATGATGGTGTTGATGTGAGCCATGAGCAGCCTTTCAAAGCATTTCATGGCTACAGATGTGAGTGGTACAGGGCGATAGTCATTTAGACAGGATACCTTGGCATTCTTGGGCACAGGGACTATGTGTCAGTCCACTGGTCTTCTGGCCAGGTGGATTGGGACATATTGTACTGTGGCTAGTGAGACACGGCCGGTTGGACACAAGTGACTATCCGGTATTTAATAAGAGAGGAGTGGGGGTCAGATAGGTCGCAGTTGTAAATGAGAACTTGTTCTCAACTGGCTTAAAATAAAGATAGATTGTCCCTCCCTTTCAGGGTCGTGTTACCGACTGGTTATAACTTATCTCTTCTGAAAGGTCCCCTAGAAATCAATGTATGTCATCCCCCAGCCTTGTGCTGCCTGTTGTTCTTGTTATTTTAGTGATAACACAACTGGCAGACTGACCTGGCTCACGTTCAGTGCTCTTGGAATAACTGAACTGTTTCACAGCCAGGTGTGTGCAGACCAGAAGTATTGGCTGTGGTGTCATGTTGCACCTGGCAGCATTCTCTCTCTATTAACCCAAAGGTTTTCTGGAGCTGGACCCTATTCACAGTCACCAACAAGTGTGTGAGTGTGTTTGCATGTGCGTGAGAGACAGAGAGAGTGAGTGTGTGAGAAGAAGAGAAAGATTTAGACCCAGACACACAGTGACACAGACCGAGAGGGGGCAGGCCGTATTCGAAAGAGTTCACTGATTCAACACGGAAGGATAGCACAGCCTGTCACAGTCATCAACCCTCAAATTGGTAGTGGAAACTGGGAAGGTCTTGACTCTTGACCCTGGCTCACTCTGTGTGAATGACCCTGGTTTACAGCCCTAGGTCAAACACCCACTCACTGCTTAGTGTCTTTGAAAGCCTTTAGGTTGGCCTTGTTTTCCTGCCAAACTAGCACTGGTGTGTTGATCATTATCACATGGCCAAAAGCATTTCTAGCAATTAGTCTAGAATAGATAGTCTCAGCCAGGACAGCGATAGAACTGTCTGCGTCCCTGTCGGAATGTTGCTGCAAGATTCCAACCTGAATCATCACATTGAGTTTTGGGATGGAAACAAACAAACGAGATTTAGACACTAACTAACCTACAGTCTCCTAGGCTGCTCAAGGGGAATTGCTTATGATGTAAAATGTACTACAGACCTGTCAGTGTGCTAGTGAGCCATGACGTGCTGTGTAGTATATTGCAGTGTGTTGTCAACTATTTTCTCTGGGTTATGTCAACTGTCTCTCGGACTGCTTAGACTGGAACTTTGGCACGTTTGCCTGTTGAAACTGGAACAATACTTTGGGATAGATTTGAGGTCACCCTCACCTTGCTCAATTAACATTTCAGTGAAACACTTAGACAGTGAAGACTTTTGTAGAAGATACTGTTGGCTTTGCTCGTTTTGGCATTCTTCAAAACAAGGGTTAAAATTTGTATTTTAGAGAGCAGTCATGCAATGACATTCAGAAGTTAACTGACAACCTGAACGTGATTATTAGAGGATAACCGTTGTGATATGTCAGTTGTTGACATTGCGATTGCAACCGATTTTTAAGGCACATTTCTTCCTCTTTACCACTGTGCTGTGTTTCATAAGAATAGCAGCTTGCACAATCACACATGCCTTTGCACAAGATTAGACGGTTTTATCGTTGCGATAGTGAGGAGATAGAGGTGTTTTTGATTTTTGAACCCCGAATAAAGTGCAGTTCTGTTTTTGTCGTGTGTCTGTAAATAGCCTGTTTTTTTTTTATTTTTCGTACATATTTCCCTATCAGACTTTTCATCCTTCTACAAAATATACTTTCCTGCAACCCGCCTCACTCAATGTGGAACGGATTCTATTATTGACTTACCTTTTATCTAGAATCTCCAGTTGAAACTAGCTAGCCAGCTAACTAGCTACTTGCTATTAGCCACAGTTAGCGGTATTTCACCCAGAACATTGGATTTTTTTTCTGCGGGATTAATTTAATCAACGGATCGCAACTAGCTAGCCGCAACCGAATGGATGTTGCTGTCTGGCTAATCACCACTGCCCCCGATGCAAGCACCAGTTAGCCTCGAGCTAGCCTAGATCCAGGCTCATATCTACCTCTAGGTCTGCCGGACGGGAGTAGCCAGCTAACTAGCTACTTGCTATCAGCTACCGTTAGCGGTTTTTCACCATTGTCCGTGGCCTGCACCACTCACCAGCCAGCTCTAGTCTGGACTATTATTCGGCCAGTCTGCACAGCGCATTATCGACCCAGAACATATCAGTTTTTCTGCCGGAATCACTGAATCACTGGACCTTTAACTCCGGATTCATCGCTACCAGCTAGCTGCAACAAAATGGATGCTGTGGTCTGGCTAATCATCCTGAGCTAGGCCCATCTCCCGGCTATCTACCTCTCTGTCAACCGGACGGGACCACCTAGTGTTGACCCCCGCCGATCCTACACGACTGGTCTGCCGGACGAAATCGTCTGATGTGGTTACGACGTCGACCACGAAGATTCCATCTGCTAGCCCCGGCCCGCTAGCACACGATAGCCGTGGCCTCTTACTCGCTAGTGCTTTAGCAGCCTCCGAACTATCCTATTGCTGTTCACCGGACCTTATGATAACTCAGCTATACAGCTGATGTCTGCTGGACTGTTCCTTTTTACGGTACTACATCCTGTTTATGTTTAGCCTCAGCCCAAACATGGTTAGCTTATTGTTGTTTCGGTTATTTCTAATTGTACTATTTCACTGGAGATCCCCCCAGCCCAGCTAAACCTGCCTTAGATAGCTCCTTTGTCCCACCCCCCACACACGCGGAGACCGACTCAATTGGTGCCTCCAGTGATGCTATCTCTTTCATTGTTACCCAACGCTTAGGTTTACCTCCACTTTACTCATATCCTTCCATATCCTTTTCTGTACATAATGCCCTGAATCTTTTCTACAACACCCGGAAATCTGCCCCCTTTATTCTATGTACCCAATTTACTAGAAGACCAGTTCTTAAAGCCTTTAGCCGTATCCTTATTCTAGTCCTCCTCTGTTCCTCTGGTGATGTAGAGGCTAACCCAGGCCCTGCAGCCCTCAGTATCACTCCTACTCCCCAGGCGCTATCATTTGCTGACTTCTGTAATCGCAAAAGTCTTGGTTTCTTGCACGTAAATATCAGAAGTCTACTTCCTAAGTTTGAGTTATTCACTGCGTTAGCACACTCCGCCAACCCTGATGTTCTAGCAGTGTCTGAATCCTGGCTCAGGAAGGCCACCAAAAATTCTGAAATTTCCATCCCCAACTATAACATTTTCCGTCTAGATAGAACTGTAGAGATAGCCTGCAGAGCTCTATCATACTATCCAGGTCTGTGCCCAAACAGTTTGAGCTTCTACTTCTAAAAATCCACCTTTCCAGAAATAAGTCTCTCACTGTTGCCACTTGCTACAGACCCCCCTCAGCCCCCAGCTGTGCCCTGGACACCATATGTGAATTGATTGCCCCCCATTTATCCTCAGAGTTCGTACTGCTTGGTGACCTAAATTGGGATATGCTTAATACCCCGGCCATCCTACAATCCAAACTAGATGCCCTCAATCTCACGCAAATTATCAACGAACCTACCAGGTACAACCCTAAATCCGTAAACATGGGTACCCTCATAGATATCATCCTGACTAACTTACCCTCTAAATACACCTCCGCTGTCTTCAACCAGGATCTCAGCGATCACTGCCTTATTGCCTGCGTCCGTAACGGGTCCGCGGTCAAACGACCACCCCTCATCACTGTCAAACGCTCCTAAAACACTTTAGCGAGCAGGCCTTCCTAATTGACCTGGCCCAGGTATCCTGGATGGATATAGATCTCATTCCGTCAGTAGAGGATGCCTGGTTGTTCCTTAAAAGTAATTTCCTCTCAATCTTAAATAAACATGCCCCATTCAAAAATACAGAACTAAGAACCGATATAGCCCCTGGTTCTCCTCAGACTTGACTGCCCTTGACCAGCACAAAAACATCCTGTGGCGTACTGCATTAGCATCAAATAGCCCCCGCGATATGCAACTTTTCAGGGAAGTTAGGAACCAATATACACAAGCAGTCAGGAAAGCAAAGGCTAACTTTTTTCAAACAGAAATTTGCATCCTGTAGCACTAACTCCCAAAGGACACTGTAATCCATGGAGAATAAGGCACTTCCTCCCAGTTGCCCACTGCACTGAGGCTAGGAAACACTATCACCACCGATAAATCTACAATAATCGAGAATTTCAACAAGCATTTTGCTACAGCTGGCCATGCTTTCCATCTGGCTACCACGACCCCCGGCCACCAACTCTGCACCCTCCGCTGCAACTTTGCCCATGCCCCCCCGCTTCTCCTTCACACAAATTCAGACAGCTGATGTTCTGAAAGAGCTGCAAAATCTGGACCCCTACAAATCAGCTGGGCTAGACAATCTGGACCCTTTCTTTCTAAAACTAGCCGCGAAATTGTCGCAACCCCTATTACTAGTCTGTTCAACCTCTCTTTCATAACGTCTGAGATCCCCAGAGATTGGAAAGCTGCCGCGGTCATCCCCCCTCTTCAAAGGGGGTGACACTCTAGATCCAAACTGCTACAGACCTATATCCATCCTGCCCTGCCTTTCGAAAGTATTTGAAAGCCAAGTTAACAAACAGATCACCGACCATTTCGAATACCACCGTACCTTCTCCGCTATGCAATCCGGTTTCCGAGCTGGTCATGGGTGCACTTCAGCCACGCTCAAGGTCCTAAACGATATTATAACCGCGATTGATAATAGACAGTACTGTGCAGCCGTCTTCATCGACCTGGCCAAGGCTTTCGACACTGTCAACCACCGCATTCTTATTGGCAGACTAAATAGCCTTGGTTTCTCAAATGACTGCCTCGCCTGGTTCACCAACTACTTCTCAGATAGAGTTCAGTGTGTCAAATCGGAGGGCCTGTTGTCTGGACCTATGGCAGTCTCTATGGGGGTGCCACAGGGTTCAATTCTTGGGTCGACACTTTTCTCTGTGTATATCAATGATGTCGCTCTTGCTGCTGGTGACTCTCAGATCCACCTCTACGCAGACGACACCATTTTGTATACATCTGGCCCTTCATTGGACACTGTGTTAACAAACCTCCAAACGAGCTTCAATACCATACAACACTCCTTCAGTAGCCTCCAACTGCTCTTAAACACTAGTAAAACTAAATGCATGCTTTTCAATCGAACGCTGCTGGCACCCGCCCCACCCGACTAGAATCACCACTCTCGACGGGTCTGACCTAGAGTATGTGGACAACTACAAATACCTAGGTGTCTGGTTAGACTGTAAACTCTCCTTCCAGACTCACATAAAGAATCTCCAATCCAAAGTTAAATCTAGAATCGGCTTCCTATTTCGCAACAAAGCCTCCTTCACTCATGCTGCCAAACATGCCCTCGTAAAACTGACTATCCTACCGATCCTTGACTTCGGCGATGTCATTTACAAAATAGCCTCCAACACTCTACTCAGCAAATTGGATGTAGTCTATCACAGTGCCATCCGTTTTGTCTCCAAAGCCCCATACACTACCCACCACTGTGACCTGTACGCTCTTGTTGGCTGGTCCTCACTACATGTTCGTCGGTCAAACCCACTGGCTCCAGGCCATCTATAAATCACTGCTAGGCAAATCCCAGCCTTATCTTAGCTCATTGGTCACCATAGCAGCACCCACCCGTAGTCTGCGCTCCAGCAGGTATATCTCACTGGTCATTCCCAAAGCCAACACCTCCTTTGGCCGCCATTCCTTCCAGTTCTCTGCTGCCAATGACTGGAACGAATTGCAAAAATCTCTGAAGCTGGAGACTCTTATCTCCCTCACTAACTTTAAGCATCAGTTGTCAGAGCAGCTTACCGATCACTGCACCTGTACACAGCCCATCTGAAGTTAGCCCACCCAACTACCTCATCCCTATATTGTTATTTATTTTGCTCTTTTGCACCCCAGTATCTCTATTTGCACATAATCTCTTGCACATATAGCATTCCAGTGTTAATACTATTGTAATTATTTTGCACTATAGCCTATTTATTGCCTTACCTCCATAACTTGCTACATTTGCACACACTGTATATATATTTTCTGTTGTATTTTTTGACTTTATGTTTTTTTTTTACCCCATATGTAACTCTGTTGTTTTTATCGCACTGCTTTGCTTTATATCTTGGCCAGGTCGCAGTTGTAAATGAGAACTTGTTCTCAACTGGCTTACCTGGTTAAATAAAGGTGAAATAAATAAAAAATAAAAATAATTGCACTCTACCCTACACATGACTGAGCAGTGTTGATCGTATTCTAAATCCACACGGAGGGGCCAGTAAAGAATAAACAGAGGTGGACAGTACGCTAAACACTAGACTGGAGTAAACAGAAACCAGGTGCTTCTCCTTCCTCCTTCTCCTTCCTTCATCCCAAACATCCTTTAGGGACAGAGGCTGTAGTCTTCCAGTAATGAAGGCCATCTGTTAGAGAGCATGCACTGCGAGCCTCGTGTTCAGGACAGATTGGGGAGGTTATGCTACGGCTGCCTTGCCCTCCTCTCTTCAGCGTTCCTGACAGAGAGCAGAGAGAGAGCCTCAGCCTACTAAGATACATAGTCAGTAATAAGAAAAACAAAAAACAGACATCTCAGGCCGGTCTACTGTGTGTGAAACTAAATAGTATTAGGGTGGAAGTAGACAACATTGTGCTTATGATTAAATGCCATTGTCTATGGTGTAGGCTATCATTATTCATATCTTTTTTTGTCTATGGTGTAGGCTATCATTATTCATATCTGTTACATAGGGTAGTAGGGTAGGCTATATTATACCTGACCCCAACTCTAAGAGAACCATTTCCTTCCACTTATTATGGTTGTGTAAGAACAAGAACAGCAGATGAGTCTAACCATGTTATTATACGTAATGGTACATATAACTATGTTATTGTAACTTGTGCTCAGGGTTTCCGTTAGCTGGCAATTGCCGGCTTTTGGCCGAAAAATAAAATAAAATAAAATGAGGAAATAATCACATTGCAAAATAATGCTTTTTATTCATTGATGGAAATACCAGTTGATATAAATGTATTTGATCGTCATGCTTATTGGTCTATAGGTTAATTAGCATAATTTAGTGGAATTAAATTGGCTTGTGTGTATTTCCGTTATCATCATGTATCTTATTTATCTATCACACACAGCATACAGATCTGAGCTGGTTGCTGCTGGAGTAAAACATGCTTTTATAAGCCTATTTATTGCACAACAATTCTAAATGCAATCGCGTGTTAACTGTTTTGGTGCACGATTAAAAAGAGCTACTATTTTTATTTCTCAACTTGTAATTGAAGCACGCCTCCCATTCACCATTCAAGTGCAGGCAACAGGCTATCAGCACGTCACCCGCCACTTTACAATGTGAGCTGGTGGCAGTATGCATTTTGAAAACATACTTCATTGTTTGAAACCTGAATGTTTTAGTTCATATTATGAGGCATGTCTTACCTTGCTTCAAAGTAGCCTATAGGCAGGATCCGACCATGGAAACGTGGGGGCAATGATTTTATAAAGACTTCATAGGCAGTGCGTGAGTTTCAAGTTTGGGGAAGCTTACGATTTATTCTACCGTTCTGTGTGGCAGTTATGATTTTCAAATCGAATTGTATTTGTCACATACACGTGTTTAGCAGATGTTATAGGGGGTGTAGCGAAATGCTTGTGCTTCTAGCTCCGACAGTGCAGTAATATCTAACAAGTAATATCTAACAATTTCACAACATACCCAAAACACACAAAACTAGTAAGGAATTGGATTTAAGAATATATACATATATGGACAAGCAATGACAGAGCGGCATGGACTAAGACACAATAGAATATTATAGAATACAGTATATACATATGAGATGAGTAGTCCAAGATATGTAAACATTATTAAAGTGACTAGTGTTCCATTTCTTAAAGTGGCCAGTGATTTCAATAGGCAGCAGCAGCCTCTAATGCAGGGGTGTCAAACGTCCGGCCCGCGGGCCGGATCAGGCCCGCAAACGGGTTTAATCCGGCCCGCGAGATGATTTTGAAAAAATAAATAAAATAAAAATTATTTAAAAAAATATAATAATTTTGTCAAGTATAAAAATGCGCTGCAATTTTTCAATAAAATAAACTGCTGTTCCAATTGCGTCCACTGGATGGCGCAATAGCAATTGTGTTAAGCAAGCAAGCTGTTTATACCAGGGCAGAGCAAGTAGGTCAAGCACATGCAGCCAATGAGCTACTTTGTTTTGCCCGCGATATTTATTACGGCTTCTACTTTTAACATTATGTGCTTTGGCACCCTCATTGCCCCAATATGTCTCTGTCAAAAAAGAGAAGTGGACGCAGAGTGCAGAGTGTTCCAAGAAAAATTGTCATCCTTCTATTTATTCACGGAATTGAATGGGAAAGCTGTATGTTTGGTGTGTTCAGAGCATGTTGCAGTGCTGAAAGAATATAACCTTAGTCGCCACTATAAATAAATTATAAATAATTGGTCATTTAGCAGACGCTCTTATCCAGAGCGACTTACAGGAGCAATTAGGGTTAAGTGCCTTGCTCAAGGGCACATCGACAGATTTTTCACCTAGTCGGCTCGGGGATTAGAACCAGCGACCTTTCGGTTACTGGCACAACGCTCTTAACCACTAAGCTACCTGCCGCCCTTACTATGTGAGTCTTCATGCCGACAAATATGACAACTTTCAAGGACAGCAGAGATGAGAGAAGGTGAATGAACTGTTGGCGGGTCTGAAGAAACAGCAGTCTGTGTTTACTCACAGCCGAGACATCAGTGACGCTGCAGTGAAAGCTAGCTACCTCATTGCTAATGAAATCGCAGTGGCTTCAAAACCATTTAGTGAGGGTGAATTTGTAAAAACATGCATGATGAAGGCAGCGGAGATTGTGTGCCCTGAAAAGCGGCAGGCTTTTGCAAATATCAGCCTGACAAGAAACACAGTTGCAGACAGGATTTCCGATCTTTCAGTGGATTTGGACAGCCAGTTGAAGCAAAAAGTAAAGTCATTTATTGCGTTTTCGGTTGTAATTGATGAAAGCACGGACATTACAGATGTTGCACAACTGGCCATTTTCATCCGCGGAGTTGATGACACATTGACCGTCACCGAGGAGTTCGTGGAGTTGGTGCCGATGACAGATACAACGACAGCAGCTGATATTTTTACCGCACTTGCGTCGGCGCGCTGGACAGGGTCGGAGTGGACTGGTCCCGCGCTGTCAGCCTGGCTACAGATGGTGCGCCCTCAATGATCGGGAAAAAAGCAGGTGTTGTGACAAAGTTCAGAGAGAAAGTGCAATCTGCAAATGGAGGACGTGATTTTTTGACTTTTCACTGTATGTTGCACCAGGAGGCTTTGTGTTGCAAGTCATTAAAGATGGATAACGTCATGAAGGTGGTCATCCAAACTGTTAATTTCATCCGATCCAGAAGCCTGAATCACCGTCAGTTTGACAGCCTTCTCAGAGAGAAAGACCACATCTATGGCCTGCCATACCACACTGAGGTAAGATGGTTAAGCCGAGGTGCTGTGCTGAGGCGTTTCTTTGATTTACGAGAAGAAATTGAACAGTTCATGGAAGAAAAGGGCAAACCAGTGTTAGAATTTCATTCCGCAGAATGGATGCAGGACCTTGCATTTATGGTGGATGTTACAGAGCACCTGAATAACTTGAACAAACAGCTGCAAGGGCGCAACAAAGTTGTCACGCAGTATTATGACAGCATACGTTCTTTCCAAGTTGAAGCTGTCATTGTGGGAGACGCAACTTGCCGGTGGTGATGCAGCTCACTTCCCCTGTCTGAAAAATGTGTGCGCGACCCAACATCTGGCAGACATGAAGCGGTTCAAAGATAAATAACGGGACTGTTACGGGAGTTTGAGCAACGCTTTCAGATTTATGTTTATATGTTTTTATGTTGATGTGCTATTGTTTTTAATTGATTTTATTTTATTTTATTTGTATATTTAACCTATTCTTGACTCTGTGGTTCTTGCACTTGTTTGGGGAACAGGATTTCATTATTTTTATCTACATTTCTGCCTGAGAAATGACACCCTGATATAGTTCTGTGATCTGTGATATACTTCTGTGAATCACTGAGGCATTGTGTGTTTGTGTGTTCTTTGTCCTCAGAACTTTCAAATAACTTGAGGTGTTTTATGATTTAATAGTGATGTTGTGCTTTTGGACACTGTCCTCAGGCTCCAGCTTTATGTTTATATGTTTTTATGTTGATGTGCTATTGTTTTTAATTGATTTTATTTTATTTTTATATTTAACCTATTCTTGACTCTGTGGTTCTTGCACTTGTTTGGGGAACAGGATTTCATTATTTGTATCTACATTTCTGCCTGAGAAATGACACCCTGATATAGATCTGTGAAACAGTTCTGTTAATCACTGAGGCAGTGTGTGTTTGTGTGTTCTTTTTCTTTAGAATTTTCAAATAAACTTGACGTTTTATGATTAATAGTGATGTTGTGCTTGTACTATTTTGGACACACTGTCCTCAGGCTCCAGCTTTATGTTGTATGTTGATCGTATTAAAACAAAGAAAACAATCTGAAGTTGTTGTTTTTAAGTTATATATACCATGATTTTTCCGGTCCGGCCCACTTGGGAATAGATTTTCCTCCATGTGGCCCCTGAGCTAAAATGAGTTTGACACCCCTGCTCTAATGTGCTAGTGATGGCTATTTAACAGTCTGATGGCCTTGATATAGAGGCTGTTTTTCATTCTCTCGGTCCCAGCTTTGATGCACCTGTATTGACCTCGCCTTCTGGATGATAGCGGGGTGAACAGGCAGTGGCTCGGGTGGTTGATGTCCTTGATTATCTTTTTGGCCTTCCTGTGACATCGGGTGCTGTATGCGTCTTGGAGGGCGGGTAGTTTGCCCCCCGGTAATGCGTTCGGAAGACCGCACCACCCTCTGGAGAGCCCTGCGGTTGTGGGCGGTACAGTTGCCGTATGTTCATATGTGCATTTTCGTGGAACAGTTTCATTTAATTAATAACGTTTTCGTTTCTCAAAATCATTTTTGCGTGGTTAATCATAAAAATTGGAATTAAAATGATAAGTCAACTAATGCGACATCACCAGCCTCTGCCATATGGACACATTGATACACCGTGAGCCATTAGCGGCGAAAGAGATGGAGCTCATGTCCTATAGGCCAATGCAGCAGTAGGCCTATAACTTCCATTGCTCTTTCACACTGAGGAAATGGTGACTTGAGGGGGAGATAGTTGGGAAAGATTTTTAAAATAGCTTACTGTGAGGAACTATACTTTTAATATACACTACATGGCCAAAAGTATGTGGACACCTAGTCGTCGAACATCTCATTCCGAAATCATGGGCATTAATATGGAGTTGGTCCATCCCCCTTTGCTGCTATAACAGCCTCCACTCTTCTTAGAAGACTTTCCACTAGATGTTGGAACATTTCTGCGGGGGACTTGCTTCCATTCAGCCACAAGAGCGTTAGTGAGGTCGGGCACTGATGTTGGGTGTTTGATGCGGTTGAGGTCAGGGCTCTGTGCAGGCCAGTCAAGTTCTTCCACACTGATCTCAACAAACCATTTCTGTATGGACCTCGCTTTGTGCACAGGGACATTGTCATGCTTAAGGTAGGAAAGGGCCTTCCCCAAACTGTTGCCATAAAGTTGGAAGCACAGAATCGTCTAGAATGCTTACTGGAGCTGTAGCGATAAGATTTCCCTTCACTGGAACTAAGGAGCCTTGAAAAACAGCTCCAGACCATTATTCCTCCTCCACCAAACTTGACAGTTGGCACTATGCATTCGGGCAGATGGCGTTCTCCTGTTATCCGCCAAACCTAGATTCGTATGTCGGACTGCCAGATGGTGAAGCGTGATTCACCACTGTTCCAGAGTCCAATGGCGACGAGCTTTACACCACTCCAGCCGACGCTTGGCATTGTGCATGTTGATCTTAGGCTTGTGTTCGGCCATTGAAATCCATATTATGAAGCTCCCGACGAACAGTTATTGTGCTGTCGTTGCTTCCAGAGGCAGTTTGGAACTCTGTAGTGAGTGCACTCGGCGGTCCTGTTCTGTGAGCTTGTGTAGCCTACCACTTCGCGGCTGAGCCGTTGTTGCTC
The DNA here is from genome assembly GCF_020615455.1 of Coregonus clupeaformis. Taxonomy (NCBI): domain Eukaryota; kingdom Metazoa; phylum Chordata; class Actinopteri; order Salmoniformes; family Salmonidae; genus Coregonus; species Coregonus clupeaformis. The sequence continues at coordinate 1,168,667 of NC_059206.1, forward strand.
CTAGACGTTTCCACTTCACAATAACAGCACTTACAGTTGACCGGGGCAGCTCTAGCTGACTTGCTGGAAAGGTGGCATCCTATGACAGTGCCACGTTGAAAGTCACTGAGCTCTTCAGGAAGGCCATTCTACTGCCAATGTTTGTCTATGGAGACTGCATGTCTGTGTGCTCGATTGTATACACCTGTCAGCAACGGGTGTGGCTGAAATAGCCAAATCCACTCATTTCAAGGGGTGTTCACATATATACACATTTTGTGTGTGTATATAGTGTAACTAGCCTACTCATTACAATTCGTAGGTAGTCAGTCTGCTCACTTGGTGACCACGGGCTGAGCAGAACTGATGCTCTGAAACACTGCCGTTGATGTCTTTATGTTTTGTTTCTAGTCACACCGTTTGACACTGAAAACAGTTTTCAAATAAAGATTTAATTGATTATTGTTGTTCCTTCCTTTGTTTCCAGGGTGATCCGCGCTCTGGTTCGTCACGTGAAGTACTTCCTGGGTCTGAGGTTTGACGTGAGCGGCTTGGAACACCTGCAGACAGAGGGACCCTACGTCATCATCTCCAACCACCAGAGCTCCCTGGACGTACTGGGTAGGAGACACACATGGACTGACGAATGGACCGACACACATTCACAGAAATGCGAGCTTACACGCACGCACACACTGTGACGGCCCTGAATATTTCTGAACCGTCTCAGTGCTTCTCCTTCTAATAGGGCGCTTCCCCTTTAATTCCTCATTAAATAGCCAGCATCAGCTGCGCAAAAGGAAAAGTTGTGATTGAGACATGAATGAGGATGTGTACTACCTTCAGTTGATGAAGCTTCGCCATTACGTTTGTTTTGTTGCCTTACAGTGTGTTTTGTAGCCTTAAAGCGAGTTTACCCAGGATTGGATCCACTCTGTGCGTCTGTGGACTACAACTCTCCGTTGGTTTTCGTGGCCTTTTCTCCGCTGGAGAGCTGTTGGCGGATTGTCTGACTGACCGACTGACTACAACTTTTTGTACACGGTATACACAAGAATACACTTGTTTGAAGTTCTTTCCAAGGTTTTAAGGGGTTTATGAAAAGTATATTTCCATCTTGACTTTTACATAAGTCCTTTGTATTGGTGTGACTTGACGGACCAGATGGGACTCATTCCCTCCCAAACTAAAAGGAGAAACCCATGCTTTCTCTGGTAGGCACAACCTACCTGGCACCCCTATAAATAACCTCAAGTCAAAACCGTTACAACACACACACACACACACACACACACACAAACACTTTTGAATAGGATCGGGGCGGTTCCCTAGTCTCTCTGAGTCTCTTCCCTCTTGTATTGAATGCAAACACTGGGGTTCTCCCTTCTCACTAACTCCACCTTACCCTCCATAGCTCACTTCATAAGGGAATCTTCTAGTAATGGTGTGGCGTGCTCCCAGTCACAGAGCACTCTATTCTGTTATTCTGAGAGACGAGGATGGTGGAGAATGATACTCATGGTTTCTGTGGGCCAAGACTGACAGCTATCAGTTGGTATAGCATCACACAAGCTCTGATCACTGACATGGCTGTCTAAGGAAGTTAGTCTAAACCCAACAGAGACTGTGTAACCTAACACTAGGGCTAGACTGGTGCGTTTAATCAATCAACAGCACTATTTTAAGACTGTGTATTTTGTAAATAATGTGGTTACAGATGTTTGACAGTAGAGAAAGGCATGGATCAATATAAACTGCATTATGCTTGGCACCAGAGGATTGTGCAGCACTAGCCTTAATTAGTGCCATGAGGTGGCTGACTGGCTGTATTTAGTTATTGAATGCAGATTGTGTTATGTATTTTCACATCAAAGTTGATAATCTTTGGGATCCCCTCATGGGAGATTTTGTTTACGTTGTAAGTCCTTTGAATGAAAAGCCTTTTTTGAATGCGATGTCTATTCAGAGTTGTTCAGTTAGTCTCTCCCACCACGCCAGTCAGTGAGCAGAGGAGGAGAGGAATTCTTAGCATGTGTCCTACTCGATTCCCATAGGGCCTAGGTTAGGCTCCTAGTGTGTCACACTGATTTAAGTGTGTGTGTGTGTGTGTGGGGGGGGTTGCGTTAACAACTGGCTGGAGGAGTCGGTGTATGTGTCTTGGTGGCGACTGCGTGATGTGAGATGGCTGCAAGCCAGGAGACTGACAGCAGGAACGTAAGGGAGGGGGAGGGTGTGGGATGGAGCGCGTGGGAGGGAGAAAGAGAGAAGAAGATTGTGTCTGACAGCGGGAGAGAAGGAGAGAGGTGCTTCATTAGAGCTGAGAGAACACAGCAGGAGGCTGATTGCTGATCTACCATACCAACCTCCCATAATAGATCATCCACTGAACTACTGCTACACCTGCTGATCCCAATCCTCATGAACAACCCCTGCCTTCTGTCCCTAGCTTCCCTCCTCATGAACAAACCAGGCCTTCTGTCCCTAGCTTCCCTCCTCATGAACAAACCTGGCCTTCTGTCCCTAGCTTCCCTCCTCATGAACAAACCTGGCCTTCTGTCCCTAGCTTCCCTCCTCATGAACAACCCCGGCCTTCTTTCCCTAGCTTCCCCCCTCATGAACAACCCCGGCCTTCTGTCCCTAGCTTCCCTCCTCATGAACAGCCCCGGCCTTCTGTCCCTAGCTTCCCTCCTCATGAACAACCCCGGCCTTCTGTCCCTAGCTTCCCTCCTCATGAACAATCCCGGCCTTTTGCCTCTAGCTTCTCTCTCTGCTCCTGGCCTCAAAGAGCACTTTGTTGGCTGCTTAATGGAAAGCACAGGTCACTCTCTTTCTATCTCGTTAACACACACACACACAGGAATCAGTTGTGTGTGTTTGAGACAGACCTCCTGTCTGTCTGTTTCCATGTCTTGCTGGGCCGACTGGGTTGACAGGACACCAAAACAACCAACCAACCAGACAGACGCATGCCAACGATACAGATCAGACTCGCTCAAACAATCAATACACTGCTTATTACATTGGCTACAGACAACTCTCTAGGGCTGACCCCATTTAGTCTATTGTTTGGTCGATAGGCTGTTGGTCGACCAATAATTATTTAGTCGAACAGTGCAAAAATACGAGTTGGCAATTTATTCATTGTGTTTTGTTTGGAGCGCTCCTGTCAATGTTGAGTAAGGACGCACACCTGATTTTACGCATTGAAGTAGGCCTAGGCTACCTAGCCTGCGCGCAAATGTAGGCTCATAAATGTGCCCATTTGGGGATCTGATAGTATTTCTGTTTGTCTTAACTCACCACCACTAATGAGCTGTGGAGCTTCTCAAAGTCATTTTTTCTTCACATAAAACAGCAAGTAAACGAAGTCGGTTTTTACGTCCATTGAGAATGACAGTAGTTCCTCAATGTAGCCTATTTTATAAATCTTTCCAGCTCTCTCCCTTTCGATAACCACTCTGGGTGAAAGGGGAAAAGAAAGTATTGCTCTGATCAGATGGAAACGTCATAAAAGAGGCCTACCTGATTACTTCTTATCCCTTGCGGCGCAAATAGCCTACAGCTGTGTGTCTGGATCTCACTGGCTGGGAAACTCTGAGGGTCCAGAATACTTTATACAATGTTGCAAGTTTGTTAGTGCAAGCTTGAGGCTGGACCAAGTTGATAAAATGTTTCAAGTTCCTTGCAGACAGGCCATGCCTAGCCAATGTGATTTATTTTTATCAAGATATTTTCTACCTGCAGGCTGCAATGTTTTTATTTGATGGCTTTATGTAGGCTATTTTTCATAGTTGGCAATAGAAGTTACTTTTAGATTTGTATAATTTTTATTTAGATAGAATTTGTATTAATCACATGACAATGATTTTGAGATATGAAGACTTTATTATAAAAGAAATGAAACTGTTCCACGGAAATGTGCATATGAAAATCATAACTGGCACGCAGAGCGATAGAAATGGTAAGATAAGTTGGCAATCCAAATGGAAAAGGTTGCCGACCCCTGGTGTAGCCTATTAGCGGCAACTTCAGGAGCCTAATGACAAAATCTGTGAAGGCCAGCAGCAGCAGCGGGAGGAGGGTTGGGAACAGGTTTTTCTTCTTCTGGTCAGGCTATCTTGATTTCTGGCTCCCTCTTGAGTCATTTGTGTGTCTTAATTATTTAATCACAGTGCACTTAAAGCATCAGACAAGCTCAGTAGCCTACATATAGTTGATTTTATTAAAACACATATCTATATATTGAAAAATACAAGTTTACAATTTTTGACCAGTCGATTGGTCAAAAGAACAGATGACTCTTGGTCGATCAAGATTTTTTTTTAGTCGGGGACTGCCCTACAACTCACTACAACCCATGGCGTCTTGACCCAGTACCAAATACCAGACCCAGTACCAAATACCAGACCAGTCAAATGCAAAACATTACTGATTGCATCAGCCACCTCAAACAAATACAGGGCTCTACAGTGTGACCATTTACTTGCATATGTGACTAAATATTTTTCTGTGAGAACTGACATTTTAATTTAGGAGCACCATTCTAGCTTTAAAGGGTAGGTAGCATGAGTTTTTACTCACCAATGTTACACAGCATGGTCAAATACTTATTAACTTAGTTATAGTCATGATCTGGTTACCTGTACGTACAAACATAGTTATGTTTTGGGGTTATTACATATTCATTAACTTTTTTCCGGATAATTTCTAAACTACCCACAGCCCTTATGAAATGTCGAATGTGGCAAGATGATACTGTCTAGTTCCAGTATGAGGAGTCAAGTATCGGTCAAACCCATGTTTTAGAAATTATTAAAATACTGACAAGATGATTGGCGCTTACAGGGATAGGTAGATTTATTAAGCTGTTGTTGTTAGGGGAAGTCACGCTAGGAAGGGTTGAGGAGGCTTTATAAGTCTTAGACACCTTGCAGAACTTGGGGAGAGCTATCAATACTTTGCTCTGTACTAACTTCTGCCTGCAAATTGCATTACTAAAGGATCCTTCTAATACTTTGACGAAGTCTATGTTTCCTGCTTACCACTGAGTATACTCACTATTGAACATCATTACACCTGATCATCAGTTGAAGAATTTGAGCTAACATTCATTCTCCTTTTTGTTTTGTTAATGTTTCGGCACGTTCTCTGTGAAGTAGGCTATGGGAGTTTTGTAACTTTTTCCACCTTGGCTTGGTGCCACCGCACTAGCTGACTTGCATCTGGAATCTATCTATTTTGGTTTTCGGCTCAGTGAAGCGCCCACCTCCCCCTCGCTTTGGTAGCGAACTCAGCCTGCACTCAATTAAACGTTTTACCATCGGATGGGCCCCAACCATCAATCTGTAAGTCTCTGCTCTCTCTTTGCTTTTATTCCGCGATTATATGTTAGTTGTGTTCTAGCTGGTCTCCAGTAGTTGGGCTCTATCTTGCCGACCATAACCGTGATGGTTGGCTAGGCTGGCTAGGCTAATAGCTACTTGGTTAAATAGCTAACGTTAGCTGGCTGGCTAGCTTGCTGGCTAAGATAATTGCATATAGCTAACATTCTTTGATAAATGGTTAGATGGCGTTATGTATTTCCAAGAGTTTGGTTTAATTTGAAGGTATACTTTTGAAGTTATTTCTGTTGGAGTTTACATTATAGGGAATAGGCTGGCTTGCCGGGTCCTCCATATTACATCACAACCTGGAAAAACATTTTCCGAAATGACTTCGGCATTCTTCCGAATTCTGATCATTTTTATGTAATAGAAAATTGATGTTTAGGCTAACTTTGCGTTGGGACTTTTGATGCATATACTAATGCAAATCCGTATGTTACATGTGGTTACGTTTATGCTACCTATTAGGGCTGGGCGGTATACCGTATTTTACTATATACCGGCGTTGATGCACGGACCGGTTTGAGTTTTTACTTTACTTTCTATAACGGTATTTCAATGTTTGGTTTGTTAAATGTGATACGCAACTCCGGCATGTATAATATCAGTTTTTATAGTTTACTCCATTTGATACTTGAGTCATCTCTCTCCCTGTCCTGCTGCTGCTGCACGCCGCTAACCACACCAAGCCCTGCCTGTTGTCACTCAAGGAGAGAGCAGTTGCTCGACCACGGAGTCACAAGCACTTTCTTGCAGTTCACTCTGTATGGTCAGATGGATGCAACAATGTTGGTGACATGCTGCTTTCACAAGCGTTCTATATACTATTCATTTGTGTATCTTACTGTCTGCAAACTATTTTCTAGTTTGTGTTTTCTTAGCAAGGTGTTCCTAAAATAATTTGTGTTAGCTAGCTAGCGTGCTAGTGTGCTAAATGTACTAAGAGTCAGAGCAAACGTAGCTAGCTAGTACTGACTGGTGCTGGTGTAGGCCCAGATAAGCATGTTTGTGCAACCGTATCTTATCAGAGAGAAATATGCGAAGCATGAATATGTTGGCTAGCTAGCTAACTGAATATGTTGGCTAGCTAGCTAACTACATGAAGTAAGGGTAGGTGACCAACACTTTGGTTCCTACGCTGTCAATACTTCCTCCCTGGTTTACTCATTATTTGTCATGTCAAACAACAATGTATTCAAGGTCCTGCCCACTATATTCCAACTATAATTAGAATAATCATATTTACAACAGTTCACCAATTAACTAGGCCTATATTTTTTGCCCATATCATACTGCGTGGCACAGTGTGGAAATGATAATAAAAGTGCAGGAAATGCTCTACACTGACCTTGTGAAAAAGGTCAGTGTAGAGCACTGCAAATAGATGACATATAAGCTGTGCCTTTAGAAGGCCAGTGTGAGAAGATGGCCAACAGGCCAAAGCTCATCCCAGATAGGTGAGAGAACACCATTCAAGGTCTGAAAAATGTGTCAACATCCTCTATAGACTCACAATAATAATCAGACCACTGTGCATTAAAGGCCAAAGTCTAATAATCAGACCACTGACTCAACAATGGTAGGCCTGATTACCAACAACGAAGAGACAGCCTACAGGGAGGAGGTGAGGGCCCTGGCGGAGTGGTGCCAGGAAAATGACATGGATCTTTAAGCTTTTTGTGCTCATCACTGACAACCTTGAAATGGTCCATTCACACAGACGGTGTGGTGAAGAATGCGCAACTGCCTCCGGAGGCTGAAGAAATTCAGCTTGGCCCCTAAGACCCTCACAAACTTCTACAGATGCACCATTGAGAGCATCCTGTCGGGCTGTGTCAACAACTGCAGGGCTCTCCAGAGGGTGGTGTGGTCAGCCTAACACATCACCAGGGGCACACTGCCTGCCCTCCAGGACATCTACAGCACCCCGGGGGTCATAGGAAGGCAAAGAAGATCATCGAGGACCTCAGCCACCCGAGCCACGGCCTATTCACCCGCTACCATCTAGAAGGCAGAGACGGTACAGGTGCATCAAAGCTGGGACCGAGAGACTGAAAAACAGCTTCTATCTCCAGGCCATCAGACTGTTAAATAGTCACCACTAGCCTGCCTCCGCCCACTACCCTGCCCTAAACTTAGTCACTGTTACTAGCTAGCTACCACCGGTACTCTACCCTGCACCTTAGACTGCTGCCCCTATACATAGTCATTGAACACTGGTCATTTTAATAATGTTTACATACTGTTTTACCCACTTCAGAAAGTATTCATACCCCTTGACTTCTTCCCCATTTGTGTTCGAGCCTGAATTCAAAATGGATTAAATATATATTTTTCTCAGCCACCTGCACACAATACCCCATAATGACAGTGAAAACGTGTTTTTAGAAAATGTTGCCAATTTTATTGAAAATCAAATACAGGAATATCAAATTTACATAAGTATCCACACCGCTGAGTCAATACTTTGTAGAAGCACCTTTGGCGGCGATTACAGCTTTGAGTCATCTTGGGTATGTCTGTATCAGCTTTGCACATCTGGATTTGGGGATTTTCTTCCATTCTTCTTGCAGATTTTCTCAAACTCTGTTGAGTTATATGGGGATCGGCGGTGATTAGCAACCTTCAAGTCTTTCCACAGATTTTCAATGGGATTCAAGTCTGGGCTTTGGCTGGGCCACTCAAGGACTTTCAGATTCTTGTTCTGAAGCCATTCCAGCATTGCTTTGGCTGTGTTGCTTGGGGTCATTGTCCTGTTGGAACGTAAATCTTCGCACCAGTCTAAGGTCGTTTGCACTCTGAAACAGATTCTCATCTAGGATTTGCCTGTATTTGGCTCCATTCATTGTTTCCTCCATCTTTACCAGTCTCCCAGTCCCTGCCGCTGAAAAGCATCCCGATAGCGTGATGCTGCGACCACCATGCTTCACGGTAGGGATTGTGTTAGACAGGTGATGAGCTGTGCCTGGTTTTCTCCAGACATTGCGCTTTGCATTCAGGCCAAAGAGTTCAATTTTTGTCTCATAAGACCACAGAATATTTTGCCTTATGCTCGGTCTTTCGTGCTGTCATGTGGCTTCTGTCTGGCCACTTTCCCATAAAGGCCAGATTGATGAAGTGCTGTAGAGACTTTTGTCCTTCTGGCAGGTTCTCCCATCTCAGCAAGCAGCTCTGTAGTTCTGTCAGAGTGGTCATTGGGTTCTTGGTCACCTCCCTGACCAAGGTCCTTCTGGCCTGGTTGCTGAGTTTGGTCTGAAGGCCAGCTCTAGGCACACTCTACAGGGGTCGTGTTAATGCAGAATTCTGTGTTTTTCACACACAACTGTTTTTATAAAATGCATAAATATCTTGCAGCGTTTTGTAAACACAGCTCTAAAATGCTTCTTGTGATTTCTGCTCGGCATCAGACAAATTTTGTACTTCAGTTGCACTTTTCCACTCAAATGAGAATTCACGAATGGGCATTCTATGAGCAGACAGACTGATGTGTTAGTACTTTTCTCGGTGTACCCTACTTTACTCCAGTAAATGCAAGATTAACTTTAAACAAAATATTAGGAAATGTATGGAGGACTAAAAGTGCCACAATTAAATAAATAAATACACCATTAAATAATTACTTAAATGTGTCATTAATTAATTAAAATTAGAATTAAATACATAAATGTGTTATTAAATGTGTCATTAATTAATTCAAATACCGATTCATTTTATGTAAAATACATATATAATTATTTCACTATTTACATTTACATTTCATGATCCTGCATTGCAGTGATTCATGAATTACTTAAAACTGTCAAACTGACCCATCAAAGTCAGTGGGCGGGGCTAACGCGAATCTAGTCTGATCCATTGCTTTGGTCTGAAGTAGAGTAGGCCAACCTGGATAGAGACAATGGAGGATCTCCGTGAACTTTCCAGGGAGTTGGTTAGAGACATTTTAAACTTAGCAGAGGATGTAGAAGCAGGACCTGCTGACCCAGAGCATGTAGCTAGTAAAGCAGAGGAACTTATTGAAGTTGTTGGAGTCATTTCCGCACTTTCCGACGAAGATATCGACCACAGAGTGATTGCAAATCTAGAAGAAGTTGTCCACCGCTTCTCTGGTACCAGGGCACTTCAGGCCCAACACACACAGGGACCGGGCGTTTGGCGTTTGACATACCGAGTGCAGTTCTGGAGCATCAACTTCTTTGTGGAGTTCCCGCAGTTCAAATTGCAGCGATGTTCGGTGTGTCAAAGAGGACCATCAGGAGGCGCATGCAACAATACAGTTTAAGGTATTTACACTAAATTCATGAGTTTTCTGTTTATGAATTGCTGCTCTCATACACTCGGAAAGAATATGACGTTTAAGGTAACATTACTTGATGTTGTGTTTTTTCTTGTTTGTACAGAAAGACAGATCTCTATTCAGCTGTGAATGATGAGGAGTTAGACCGTATTGTAAGTGAAATTCACAGAAGTCATCCAAACACCGGCTACAAGCTAATGCGTGGTCACCTGAATGCAAGAGGTGTGCATGTTCCAAGTGAGTAGATAATAATATGGGCATTATTTAAATGTATTTTTAATTTGGAGCTCTGCCCCTTTGAAAGGTGAAGGAAGCCCGCTTATGGAAAGACATCGCCTCTGAGATGTAGAATGTGTAGAAGAAATGTGAAGAGAAACACACATTTCAGGACGGCTGACTTGTATCATCAGGATAGACATGTCCTGTGATTTTTAGCCTCCTGTTTAATAGAGGTGGAACAATATCTGACAATAATATTCTCAGCTGTCCGGATGTGCCCCTGCTGTAAAGGGTATAATATAATCATAGAAAAGCAAAATATCATAGGAGGCAAAAAATCTCAGGTCATCTCTGTTCGAGCATGTGGTATCTATCTATCTATCTATCTATGTATCTATGTATCTATGTATCTATGTATCTATGTATCTATCTATGTATCTATCTATGTATCTATCTATGTATCTATCTATGTATCTATCTATGTATATATAATTTTTATATATGTGTATATATATGTGTATGTATATGTACAATATCTGACAGTAAAGTACATTTTTGAAGCTGTGGTGGTTCTGTAATAGTTGACTGTTTTACACACATTATTTATTTTATTATGACACCACTATATCCTCAAAATAAGTAGCCAGTGAGTGTGTG